>NW_027596793.1:0-156504 GCF_964194155.1 Cetorhinus maximus
GGAAGAGGAGAGAAGAGAGAGGAAGAGAGAGGGAAGAGAGAGGAAGAGAGAGGAGAGAAGAGAGAGAGGAAGAGAGAGGAAGAGAGAGGAAGAGAGAGGAAGAGAGAGGAAGAGAGAGGAAGAGAGAGGAAGAGAGAGGAAGAGAGAGGAAGAGAGAGGAAGAGAGAGGAAGAGAGAGGAAGAGAGAGGAAGAGAGAGGAAGAGAGAGAGAGAGAGAGAGAGAGAGGAAGAGAGAGAAAGAGAGAGGAAGAGAGAGGAAGAGAGAGGAAGAGAGAGGAGGAGAGAGAAGAGAGAGGAAGAGAGGAGGAAGAGAGAGGAAGAGAGAGGAAGAGAGAGGAAGAGAGAGGAAGAGAGAGGAGAGAGAGGAAGAGAGAGAAGAGAGAGGAAGAGAGAGGAAGAGAGGAAGAGAGAGGAAGAGAGAGGAAGAGAGAGAGAGAGAGAGAGAGAGGAAGAGAGGAGGAAGAGAGAGGAAGAGAGAGGAAGAGAGAGGAAGAGAGAGAAGAGAGAGAGAGAGAGGAAGAGAGAGGAAGAGAGAGGAAAGAGAGAGGAAGAGAGAGGAAGAGAGAGGAAGAGAGAGGAAGAGAGAGGAAGAGAGAGGAAGAGAGAGGAAGAGAGAGGAAGAGAGAGGAAAGAGAGGAAGAGAGAGGAAGAGAGAGGAAGAGAGAGGAAGAGAGAGGAAGAGAGAGGAAGAGAGAGAGAGAGAGGAGAGAGAGGAAGAGAGAGGAAGAGAGAGGAAGAGAGAGGAAGAGAGAGGAAGAGAGAGGAAGAGAGAGGAGAGAGAGGAAGAGAGAGGAAGGAGAGGAAGAGAGAGGAAGAGAGAGAAGAGAGAGGAAGAGAGAGGAAGAGAGAGGAAGAGAGAGGAAGAGAGAGGAAGTGAGAGGAAGAGAGAGGAAGAGAGAGGAAAGAGAAGGAAGAGAGAGGAAGAGAGAGGAAGAGAGAGAAAGAGAGAGGAAGAGAGAGGAAGAGAGAGGAAGAGAGAGGAAGAGGAGAGGAAGAGCACTTTTTGCTGCTGCAGGACAGGAAGTCCAGGAGGCCAGAACTTGGGACTTTTAACATCCTAGGTGGGTGTGTTGGACTTACTGTTTTGTTCAGATGGGGGCTGTTAAACTGTGCATTGTAGGGGGAGGCCAGAAGACTACCAGGAGGACTTGGGGAAGGAAGAGGGAGGGTGTGTGTGTGGTTTCAAACCATCTTGCTGCCACCCCTCCCCACCCCCCCAACCCAGCCTTTTCCCAGTGGCCAGTGCTGCCTGAAGGCATCGCCTTCCCCTGCCGGAAGATCAACAAGCCCCCACCCACCGTCCATCTTTATATCAAGAGGCACCCACCTGAACTTTCCCCTTTCCCTCCTGTGCCTCCCTGTCCTCTAACCCTCTCCGTCCTCTCCTGGGGGTGGGGGGTACTGGAGTGCACCCCGAGCAGTCCAGGCATCAGAAGGGCATCTAGAAGATCGATGGCTTTCTCCACCACAGCCCTTGTGGTGCCGTGGCTCCCATTGTACCGCTGCTCAGCTTCTGTTCTTCCACCTTGGACTACATCTTGACCCTGCGCCCCTTGTGCCTATCCTCCCAAAGGTGGCTCCACTGAGGGCTGATTGTCCACTCCTGGACTCCTCCTTATTCTAGCCCTCCCTCAGAGGAGCTGCTTCCAGTGGAGATGTCAGAACCCATATCCCCAGGCTAAATGGAGGCCTCCGAAAAGCTGCAGGTCTGAGAAAGATGACCGTCTGCAGACTGCTGAGCTGAAGCTTCAAAAGTACAGATAAAGCTGCTGGAATTGGTTCTGAATTGCTACAGATCACACAGCCAAGTTTAAAACACTTTCTGCAATAAATCCAAAAAGAGGGAGGTAGTGAGAAGTGACTGAGAAGCATTCTGGGAGAAGTCAGCACAGTCACCGCAACTCAGAAGGGGATCGAGGAGGACCCACTGTCAAAGAACGGAATAGCCCCAAACATTACATTGCTGTCATGTTTCCATCCCTCCTTCCTCCTCAAACCAAAAAAAGGGGGAGAGGGAGAGGCAGTACCTTCAGGAGTGCACCAGATCTGCGAGGGATACTCTGGTGAGTAGATCACGGTGAGTTTTTTTTTCAATCTATTCAAGTAATTCATTGCTTAATACTGAGGTAGGAGCTAAAAAAGTAGACAAAAGTACTGGACAAGTATAATTAGTCAAGAAACAAGCTTCCTAGCTAAAGGCCCTGAGCTAGTGTATTTTTTGAGGGAATAACTAGCTTAATCGAGAGGGACGTCATGGCAGGAGAACTCAGACCCGTGATATGCTCCTCCTGCAGGATGTGGGAAGTGAGGAACGCTTCCAGTGTCCCTGGTGACCATGTGTGCGGAAGGTGTGTCCAAATGCAGCTTCTCCTTTACCGGATTTCAGAGCTGGAGCTGCGGGTGGACTCATTGTGGAACATCTGCGATGCTGAGCAAGTTGTGGATAGCACGTTTAGCGAGGTGGGCACACCGCAGGTGAAGTTTACACAGGCAGAAAGGGAATGGATGAGCATCAAGAACAGTAAAAGACTCAGGAAGGTAGTGCAGGAGTCCCCTGTGGTCATCCCCCCTCTCTAACAGATATACCACTTTGGATACTGTTGAGGGGGGAATGCCCTCTCAGGGGAAAGCAGCAACAGCCAAGTTCACGGCACCATGGGTGGCTCTGCTGCTCAGAGGGGCAGGAGGAAAACAAGTGGCAAGGCTACAGTGATAGGGGATTCAATAGTTCGGGGCACAGACAGACGCTTCTGTGGCCGCAAATGTGATTCAAGGATGGTATGTTGCCTCCCTGGTGCCAGGGTCCAGGATGTCACGGAGCGGCTGCAGGACATTCTGGGGAGGGAAGGTAAACAGCCAGTGGTTGTGGTACACATTGGTACCAATGTTTGTTAACCCATTTAGTATATCATCCCTTCTCACAACTGCGTGCTCAGTACAGGAAGTTAGGAGACAAATTAAAATGCAGGACCTCAAATGTAGTAATCTCAGGATTACTCCCAGTTCCACGTGCTAGCGAGAGCAGGAATAAGAGAATAGACCAAATGAACACGTGGCTGGAGAGATGGTGTAGCTGGGAGGGATTCACTGGGATTCACTTGAGCCACTGGGACTGGTTCTGGGGGAAGGTGGGACCTGTACAAATCGGACAGGCTGCACCCAGGCAGAGCTGGGACCAGTGTCCTTGCGGGGGCTTTTGCTAGTGCCAGGAGTAGGATCAGATAGGTCAGATTCAGATCATATAAATGGAGGTAGAACATTAGCCAGGGACATTGTGATAGACATGGAGTTACAGGAGAAGCAAAGTTTATAAAGTGTCCAGCAAGGGAAATTGACAGGGTTAAACTTCAATGCAAGGAGCATTACAAACAAGGTAGATGAGTTAAGGGCACAGGTAGACACATGGCATCAGGATGTCATTGCTATAACAGAGACCTGGCTAAAGGAAGGACAAGACTGGAAGCTTAATATCCCTGGTTATAGGGTCTTCAGACACGATAGAGTAGGAGATAAAAAAGGAAGGGGGGTAGCACTAATGGTTAAAGAATCAATTCTAGTTGTGAGAAGGGATGATATACTAAATGGGTTAACAAACGAGGCTTTATGGATTGAGCTTAGAAATAAAAAAAGGGGCAGTCACACTACTGAGAGTATACTACAGACCCCCAAATAGTGAAAGGGAGTTAGAAGAACACATATGTAGGCAAATTTCTGCTTGTAAGAACAAGGGGGCATTAATAGTAGGAGACTTCAACTATCCTAATATCAACTAGGATTCAAACAATATAAGGGGCTCTGAGGGAGAAAAATTCATGCAGTGTGTCAAGGAAAATCTTTTCAACCAATTAGTGACAAACCCAACGAGAGGAGATGCAATTCTAGACCTAGTCTTGAGGAACGAAGAAGGGCAAGTGGGTGAACTGACAGTTGGTGACCATATCCGGGACAGTGATCACAATTCAGTTAGATTTAGCATTACCATGGAAAAGGACAGAGAAGGCAGGAGTAAAGTCTTGAACTGGGGAAGGCAAATTTTTGCAGAAATGAGAAGGGATTGGCTGAGGTGGACTGGACAACACTGCTGGAGAATAAAACAGTGGAAAACCAGTGGGAAGCACTAAAAAGCGAGATCCTAATTATACAACGTAAACATGTCCCCAAAAAAGAGTGGTACTGCAAATCTAGACCCCCCTGGTTGTCTAGTGGAATACAGGGGAAGATCAAACAGAAAAAGAAAGTGTACGATAGGCACAAAGCTAAGCACTGCAGATAGCCTAGACAAATATAGGAAGCGCATGGGAGGAAGTAAAAAAGGAAATAAGGAAATCAAAGAGGGCATGAAAAAAACTTTAGTAAGTAAAGTTAAAGATAACTCAAAAGATGTTTTACCAATACATTAATGCCCAAAAGTTAGTTAAGGAAAAAGTGGGACCTATTAGAGATGGAAACTTGTGTGTCAATGCAGAGGCTGTGGGAAGGGTTTTGAATGAATATTTTGTCTCCGTGTTTACAAAGGAAAGGGCGGATGTAGATATCGTAGTCCAGGAGGAACACTGCGAGATACTGGACAGGATAGTCATAAAGAGAGAGGAAGTACTCGAAGGGTTGAAATCCTTGAAAGTTGATAAGTCACCAGGGCCAGATGGATTGTTTCCGAGGCTGCTGAGGGAAGTCAGGGAGGAGATAGCAGATGCTCGGAGGATGATTTTCCAATTTTCACTAGTAACAGGGGAGGTACCGGAGGACTGGAGAAATGCAAACGTAGTTCCATTGTTTAAAAAGGATAAAAGGAAATGCCAAACAATTATAGGCCAGTTAGTCTTACATCGGTGGTGAGCAAATTAGTAGAAATCAATCCTGAGAGATAGGATTAACTGTCATGTGGAAAGGCATGGACTAGTCCGGGATGGTCAGCATGGATTTGTTAAGGGAAGGTCTTGCCTCACAAATTTGATTGAATTCTTTTGAGGAAGTGACGTGAAGGGTTGAAGGTAGTGCAGTGGATGTGTACATGGATTTTAGCAAGGCATTTGACAAGGTCCCACATGGCAGATTGGCCAGTTAAAATCCCATGGGATTCAGGGTAATGTGGCAAACTGGATAAAAGGTTGGCTTTGTAACAGGAAACAAAGGGTAATGGTCGATGGATGCCCTTGTGAATGGAAAGTTCTCTCCAGTGGTGTTCCACAGGGCTTGGTGTTGGGATCCTTGCTGTTTGTGTTATATATTAACGATTTAGACGTGAACATGGGGGGCACAATTGGGAAATTTGCAGATAACACAGATTGGCTGAGTAGTGGATAGTGTAGAGGATAGCCATAATCTCCAAAACTACATATGGGGTGGAGTGGGCGGTAAAGTGGCAGATGGATTTTAACAGAGAAGTGTGAGGTTATACATTTTAGGGAGGTCAGCAGTTACAAGGATTACACAATAAATGGGAATATACTCAGAGGGGTAGACGAAGTCAGATCATTATCTACAAGTACACAGGTCCCTGAAGGCAGCAGTTCAAGTAGACAAGGTTGTAAAGAAGGCATATGGAATGCTCTCCTTCATTGGCAGAGGTATGGAATATAAAAGTAAGGATATAATGATGGAATTGTATAAAACACTGGTGAAGACACAACTGGATTATTGTGCACAGTTCCGGTCACATTACAGGAAGGACGTAATAGCTCTGGAGAGAGTGCAGAGGAGGTTTACAAGAACGTTGCCAGGGTTAGGAAAGGGTAGCCATGAGGAGATTGGATAGGTTGGGGTTATTTTCTTTAGAACAAAGGTGGCTGAGAGGTGACTTGATTGAGGTGTACAAAATTATGAGGGGAATAGATAGAATGGACAGGATAAAATTGTTTCCCTTGGTGGAGAATTCTAGAACCAGGGGACATAGATTCAATATAAGTGGCAGAAGGTGTGGGGTGGACATGAGGAAGAACTTTTTAAAAAAATACAGGGTAGTGGGTGTCTGGAATTTGCTGCCCAAGTTGGTGGTAGAAGCATAAACTCAACTCTTAAATAAAGTACCTGGATCTGCACCTTAAGTGCTGTAAGCTGCAGGGCTATGGGCCGGGTGCAGGAAGGTGGGATTAGAAAGGGCACCTGGGTGTCCTCAGGCTGGCATGGACAAGATGGGCCGAATAGCCTCCTTCTGTGCTGTAACCGTTCTATGGTTCTATATATTTCACATAAAACAGACACCCCCACTGAGCCCACATATCCCGTCTGTGGAGGAGTTTTGTTAAGAAGTCGCCTGCCCGTTGTGCCCATGTGCCAAGCTGAAGATCACACGGGCGCCTCAAAATCAGCATCAATTGGCGAGTTAAGGGCCTTAACAAGCCCTTTAATTAATAGCGGGCGCATGTCACACTTAGTGCGCCCGCCCAGCTAAATATCACTATGGTGCGCGTTGACGTTGGGACGCTCGCCCAACATCAGCTCGCGCCATTTTAAGCTCTGACATGTGGGGCCCGCCCCCTCGCACATCACCCTGAAAATTCTGTCCCTAGATTGTGGAATTGTTCCAATGGGTTATAAAGTTGCAAAAGTAACACCTCTGTTCAAGAAAGGAGGGAGGAAGACAAATCAGGAAACCATGGGCAGAATTCTCGGGTCGGCGGGCCCAGGATCAGCCAGTAAACAGGCCGTTGCTTGTGATTTTAAGCTGGCAGACAATTAAGGCCCACCCAGCATGATACGGGGCTGCCCACTGGTCAGGAAGGGCCAGGCAGGGGCCTGTCAGCAGTCGGGTCCAAAGGTGACCCAGCAGCCGGTTTAGAAACAGCATAGCTAGCCCCTTGAAGGCTGCCGCAGAAGAACGTCTCTATCTCCTTGTCTAAAGAGAGAGTCAGGTGCAGCTGGAGGCACCATGTGGGAGGGCAGGTCAGGTGAGCACTCGCGGGCGGCCTTGCGGTCCTGTCAGGAGGGACAGCCTTGTCTCTAGAGATGGGAGGAGCCCACTGCACCTCACCAAGAGGGCATGGGAGGAGGTTGCAGTGCTGGTTAGCAGCCATGTTGTGTGGTGCAGTGCTGGAAGACGCTCAATGACCTTCTGCGCTCAGGAAGGGCAAGACCCATGTTGGCATGGATTAGTGTGCAGAGGTGTTTATGGTGTGGCCATCCACCCCCCCATGGACCTCAGGGGTGCTGGAGTCTGAGTGCCAACTGTCAATTATGCTGGAGCTGGCAAAGGGGGTGATTCCTGGCTGTTTGGACTGAGTGCCTTGTGAGTCAAGGGCCATGACTTGGATATGCCCTGCGAGGTGTTCCACAGCTGGGGTTGGCCAGGCCGCAATGGCGCTGCAGGTAGAGACACTGGATTAATCCATGCTCCTGTGTCATTTCAGGAGAAGATGAACCATAAACAATTGAGAGGTCACATACAGGTAGAGGCCTGCCCAACCCGATTTGATTCAAGCAGGATGCCCTCGTACTAAAAAGCTGCATGTTCCACATACAAGCGGGCATGGGGGTGCCAGATGAAGCTAAGAGTACTGTGTGCCTCACTAGTGTAGTCTGAGACAAGCCTCAAATCTGGAGTCCCCATTAATCATTGAAAGACGATGTGACCATGATACAGATCTCATGCAGTGGGTGTGATAAATTAAAATGCCCTTGTTCTCCCCTAGTCACCAGCATGTGCTCAATCTCCACACACCCCACAGCCACCCCTGATGCCAGAGGAGCACTGGGTTTCATTAGCACCAGTGTCATACCCACTCTGAACCAGGCACCAGCACAGATACCAGCACCACAGTGGGCATTAGATCAGCAGCTAGAATGTTAGTGCACATTGGCAAGGGCACTTCACACTCACCTCGACTTGCATGTGGAGGCAGTGTGCGCCCAGGGCACCTGCAGTCAGAGGACTGCTGGAGACCAGGATGATGCTGGGTCGAAGGCTGATGAGCCTCTGGAGTCATCCATTAGATGGCAGATGCTTGATGTCCAGTGGGATCTGATGGCAATCCACGAGGGTCTCTGTTGTGGACGAGTCCATGTGGAGCATGAGCACTGTTAACCCTCATGGCCGATCACACTGCCTCCTCCATTGAGATACTCATGGAGGCAGGTCCAGGTGTTGCTGGTGTTGCTCTTAAACCTGCAAGCACTCTCAGGCGATGCCCTCAGGTGGTCAATGCCAGTGTGGGAGATGGACGAGACCCCCAGTATCCTACCTAGGTGTGTATCCATCCATACATCGTGAGCAGGGAGGTCCAGAGCCATCGTGAGATTGCTTGTCATCTCTATAGGCTCATCCAAGGGCACACGATGACAGCAGCAGCTCCTCTGCCAATGACTGTGGCATCTGATGAGGCTGTGATGACACGGGGGAAGCCAGCAATGGCCGCGAAGCCTCTGGTGCGCTGTGTGCCTGACTTGCCTGGTCGCAGCGGAAGTGGATGAAGGTCAATACCTGTCTGTAACCTGCTTGACAGAAATGTAGACAGCTGATTAGGAGACACCGCAATTATCACCTGAGCCCTGGAAGGAGCCAGATGCAGAGAAGTTGAGGGCAACTGAGTGCTTCAGAGCCACTGGCCTGGGGTGTCCACCCACAGAGTTAGGGGAGATCTCAGGGCCAGTCATCTGATAGATATAGTTGACCGTTTCCCTTGACAGAGAGCCTCCTTCGGCACTGCACCTCAGTCATATTGAGGCAGCTGCTTCGCCGCCTGTGTCCCTGGCAGCAGGATAGTGGCGTCTTCTGCGGCCCCTTCCACCTCGGACAACCTCTTGGCCCTGCGCCCCTTGTGCCTGCGCCTGGCCTCCCAAAGGTGGCTCCCCTGGAGGCTGATTGTCCACTCCTGGCCTCCTCCTTATTCTATCCCTTCCTTCCTCCTCAGAGGAGCTGCCTCCAGTGGAGATGTCAGACCCCATACCCAGGCTAAATGGAGGCCTCTGGAAAGCTGCAGGCCCGAGAAAGATAACTGTCTGCAGACTGGTTTCAAATCACACAAGAAGCTCTTGGAAATCGATGTGAACGGTTGACAATCACAGGCAAATTTAGAACACTTTCTGCATTAAATACTTCATGAAAAACATGAACAACCCTGAGCCCACATATCCTGTTATAATAAAAATCTTATACCCGCCTGCCCGATCAGCCAATGCACCGAGCCAAAGGTCGCACGGGACCCTCAAAATCCTGGACAATTGGCAAGTTAAGCACCTTAATGAGGCCTTTAATTAATGGCAGGTACGTGTCCCGCTGACCGAAATATCGCGATGCCGCGCGCTGATGACGGGACGCTCGCGTGACATTTTAAGCACTGACGTGCGGCTCTGCCATCCACACATCACCCAGGAAATTCTGCCCCATGAGAGATATTCTGGACAAAATAACAGGAAGAGAAGAATTTAAAGACAATTGGGATCCTGACCATTATTTTACAAGATATGGTCAAGCATCAATAATCTCGTTTCATTGAGGTCTTTATAACTATGGATGCTTTTGATAAGAATGGACAGAGGAAAAAGGTTTCCTCTGGCTGGGAAGAGCAAACTAGAGACCATCAATACATGTTAGTCACCAAGCAATCCAAAAGGAATTTCAGGAGAAACTGCTACCTACAGAAAGTGGAACTCACTACCACAGAGTGAGTGAAGTGCATAGTATAGATACATTGAAGGGAGAACTGGAAAAGTACAAGGGAAAAGGAAATAGATGGGCCATGGTAGATTCAGGAGGCGACATGAGGAAGTTCAAGTGGAGCACAAACAGCAGCATGGACTGGCAGCTTACCCTGTCTTGCAAGGTGGTACAACCCCAGTCCCTGTTCTGCACAGAAAACAGAAGGGCTACACCAAGTTGCAAATCACAAACCAGGACATGTGGACTGAACGAATGGCATTGAGTGGTGTCAGGCCCCTCAGTGCATTCAGATTGTCCTTATAACAAGTCAGAACAGGCTGTCTCTGCCTGTGGGTTTAAAATCAGACCACATTCAATTTAACCTCTGGAGAGCAATTCCCAGTATCATATAAGGAAGAGGTGATTGTCTCACCACAACACACTGGCAGCATCAGCAGTGACCTAACCTGCCATTGCATCAAGAACACTTATTCCACCCAGGCCTATTAAAGGTTGGAGTGTGGGTTCTGATAAATCTATAGTCAGATGATCAGCTGGCTATTAATGTAAAAGGATAAACTTTTGTCCTATTCCCCTGCACACATTCTCTTTTCAGATAGCCATCCAATTGCTTTTTGAATACATTGATCAAACCTGCCTGCATCACTCTCCAGTAAAAAATCTCATCGCTTACTCCTTTTGCCAATTATTTTGAATCGGTGCCCCCTAGTTATTGATGCTGAGTGGGAACAGTTTCTCACTGTTTTCTGTCCATACCCCTCAGGATCTTGAATACCTCGATCAAGTCTCCTTTTTCCCCAAGGAAAGGAGTTTCAACTTCTCCAATCTATTCTCATGGCTCATTGAGAATATAATATTTTGGGTTTTTATTGATAGGGGCATTGAGTACAAAAGTAAAGGAGGTCATGTTGAACTTGTATAGGACACTAGCTAGGCCTCATCTGGAGTACTGCATCTAGTTCTGGGTAACACGGAGGAAGGATCAAGGCATTGGAGGGAGTAAAACAGATTCACAAGAATGATTCTGGGGATGAAGAACTGGAGCCATATAGTCAGCAACAAACTCCAAGAATGTGAAAATCTTTTTGGAAATTAAGGACTTCAGAAGAATCTTGTACGTGTCAGGGGACTTAAGACCTCACGGTTAATCTCAAATTTTAAAGCTGAACAAAGACCTTTTAAAATGGCTGAAGCCATGTTAGTCTAGACTGATGGACAAAAGGAGCTATCTAGCTGTTTCACAGAAACTTATACTTCAGAAGAGACACTGATAACCCTCTGGGCTGCAGGGACCAAACTCAACAATACAAAGACCATCTGCATTTCATAAGCTAGGCCTGGCCAATTGGAGCCTATTCATCTGCTGGGACAAGAGACCCCCACAACCTTCCTTTCAATTCTTAATTGTTGGAACATTTAACCATCCTGGGAGCCCAGACAGGGGTGTACATTCTTGGTCATAGGCACTGAAGAGGTGGGAGTCATGCGACATGAACCTGTGGTTGGTGGAACTAGTTACATTGCCTTGCTGTACTGCAAAGCTCAGTCTGCCATTTTAACACCCACAAGCAGCAGCACAGGAAAAGGGGCTCTGCCCAGATCAAATACCTGGCCCCATCTATACCATTTCTACTGGAAAGTCTATACCATTGCTGACAAGATTGATTCAACTCTGTGCACCTCTCATCATGGAAGTAAATTCCACTGGAAAAGTGAAAATGAAGTAATTTTCAGAGCACCCAGCTCAGTGAAAGAATACACCATTGGACTTTGATTCTGGACACGTGAAAACAATTTTTGTCCTGTCCTCTTTGCTCTGTAAATCTCTCCTTCATCCCTCTTTTACTGTAGGAGGGATGAAGAGGCAAAGCTGCTACCCTCCCTCACATTTGGGTTTGGAAATAAACTGCCCTGAGTTTATCCTTGAGTTTGCTATGGGGTTATTAATAGAAATTGGGGAGAGCAAATCAAAAACAAACCTGTTTATAGACAAGAGGAGGGGAAAAAAATCAGGGTTATTTAAATTATGTAACAGGAGGGGCTTAAGTCTTATGTAGCCCATTAATGAAGATTGTCACCGTGTCTTCACAAAATTGTATTTGTTAAATGTCGACAAGTTTAAAACGGAGGAACTTTGTTATCCCAAACTGACATGAAAATCAACCTAATCATTTTACTTCCAGTAATTGGATTAAAGAAATTATATAAAGGTCTCATTAAAATTAATCTACTCTATGTAAACTGTTCTTGGGCAGGAACAAGCACTCAATTGTAAACAAGGTGGAGTTTTGTTAATGTTAATATATCTGGTGTTTCTGGGTATTTTTTCCTGTAAAAACACTGCAGGTGGATTCTTCCAGGCCTGTCTGAAGCAGGAATAAAGACAGGAGGGGAAACTTAATTGTATGGGAGACAAAATTTAGATTCCTGGCAGCAGGTTCAACTTTTAGTATTAAAGATAAAATAAACTTTCAGGCGAGTCGACCTTCCTGAAGACGATGGTTGGGAAGCTCTTTTGCAGTTATTAGCATGTCATGCAAATTCCTTAACTCCAGCCCAGCATTATTACATAGTTGAAATCTTATTGGTAATGAGAGAGAGAAAAACAGACCTTCAGAAACCTGGCCATAAGCAAGAGGCGTGCACCAGGCAAGGTGGGCTACTTCCTGGATACTCTGCCGAGTACACACGGCTTTACGCTTCTTACAAACGCTTCAGCAATGGCCTGGTTGCACCCATTATGAATCACGGCCTGGCAGATTCGGTTGCCATCCAAGGGAGGCAGCCTGTTCAGGATAAGGAGCCTACCCAAGGGAGGCAGGGAGATCGGCTCACAGCTGGAATGCTGTCTGGGGCAGGCAGGAAGAGTGCAACATGAACTTCAAATGGTGCAACAAAATGTGTTGGGCAGGGATGGAACTAAAGGGCATGGTCAGTTGGTAAAAGGATCCCCAGGATCAAATACAGGCAACTGGGAAGCAGAGGGGACAACTAGTGACAGGAAGAAAGGGGGCAAGGGAGGGTGGGAGTTGCATGTTAAGATAAGGGAAAATGAATAGTTTCATGAGGTGAGCTTGTGTAGGTGGTGAAATGGATAAGGGGCAGTATGAGGATCAAGCTGAGCTTGGGGAGTTTGACAGGGGTGGGCTCAGGTGGGAGAGCAGGAAAATCTGGTGGTGGGGGCTGATGGGGAGGTTTAATGTTGACAGATGGGAGGCTAAGAAAAGCAACATCTATTGGTGATTGTGGGGGTGTGGGGTTAGAAGTTGGCATGTCATAGGGGGAGAAGGGGGAGATTGGTGAAGTAATCAAAAGGGTAAGGGTTGCACCATTCTGACTCATGCAGTCCCTCGCTGATACTGTGCAGTAGAAGTGTGAATGGCCTCTGACCTGGCTCCACGAGTTCCTGTACTGCTTACATTCCCAAATGAATGTGAAGCCAAACAGAAGCCAGTAAAAAGCAGTACAACCTGCACTCTACTGGGTAATGAGCATTACAAATTATGCAGCCAGGACAGCACAAAGGCTCTCATGCTCTTGCCTCTCAACATTGAGATCCAGGTTGGGTGTGGTCACTTTCAGCAATGCTAAGCCATTAAGGAGCCTTCATTACTCCAGGTGGATGATTGGGAGGCAGGGCTATGTCTGGTGCTGACAATCATAATTACACTTCATGACTGGCTCCTTTTTAAAGGTTCGCTGGGGGCTCCCAGCCAGTCACATACGAGGGTATTGGGGAGTTTACAGATGCCCTTTTCAGGAAGCTATGAATTTATACTGTTTAATATTGACCCAGGGAGCCAAGCTGCCTACGCCATGGGATTTGCTTCTATTACAACATCCCCTCAGGTCCAAGATGTGATCAGTTGCAGGCACATGGCAGTCCGAAACCTCCTTGGCATCAGCCAGCCAGATTCATACAGGAAGGGATTTCACTCCAAATGTTCAAACTCGATCACAGGGGCCAATTCCTGCAGGTGCACACCTGGTACCCTGTGTGAGCTCAAACACATTCTCAATAACTCCCAGGTGCCACAATTGTTCCCACCCCCATCTGATATTCTGAAGGTACCCCAACAACCAGCTCCTGAAGACCTGGCTAATGACTCCAGTCCTGAAACCCCAAACTAATACCTAACGGCAGCACAATGCTACCCATGCATCAACAAGAACCATCACTGGAGCAGACAATTGTTCTACTGAAGAGGTTCCATTGCCTGTACCACTAAGTTAGCACGGTCCAATAGTTGCCTGACCATTTCACCAGGATCAAGATGGTCTGCTGTGTTCTTCACAATTTAGCTGAGTGATACGGCAAGGCATTACCAGAAGGGGAGATGGATGAGCCACATCTCGTCAGACAAGCAAGGGGATGATGGAGATGCTGAAGGAGGAGACTGATGATGCTGCCCAAGTCAAGACAGTTGAGAGATGTGGCAGACAGGCCCATGAGAACCTAACAGCAGACTGACTTGAGGCTGAATGTGTTTCTACTAATGTATGGTGACCCTCCAAGGAATGAGTCCCCAATGGCTGAGAGGCCTTCGAGCCCTCCAAGAATTGTTCAAATAGATGCAACAAAGTGTTTATATTTTTTGGCTTCAATAAAAGCAATGTTTTTACCCTTACACTAATGACCTCCTGCTTCTGTTTCTCATCCACAGGATTAGGGAGTTATGCAGGAGTATATGGGGGCAGCACATATATCACTGACATGCAAAGGGATATTGTCTCATTCGAGCTGGAGCTCATGTTCACCCTCTTGTCATTTTGGATTGGCAGCGGGCTGTGGTAAAGACAGTTGCTGCTGCTGCTCAGAGATCTAGGCTACTGCTGCCTAAGTTGCCTTGTACCAAAGGCTTAACACCAGGACAAGAAGAGTGAGTGAGTAAATTCCAAGGTAGTTGAAATTATATCCAAAGTTGGAAACAACCCTCAAAGCTGAGTTCAGCTTTCACAACAAATACTGCAACAAAAAGAGGGAGGCTGACATCAAGCGTCATGACTGGGCTCAAAATGCTTCCTAGGATGTCAGTTTCTTTCTATTTGCTCATTCACAGGATGTGGGCATCAGGAAAAGACAGCATTTATTGTCCATCCCTAATGGCTCAAGGTGGTGACCCTCCTTTAACTGCTGAGGTCCTGTGGGGTATTACTCAGCAACAATGAAAGAAAGGGGATATTTCAAAGTCAGCAGGGTGATAACAGCAACATGGCTGAACACCAAACTGGGAATCCACCCACCCATCCACTGTATTCCCAAGGACCTTCTTTACCATTGGAGGCAGCAGAATGTAGTATGGTGGGGGTTATCCAAAACATAGGGCAATACACAATTGAGATGACACCATGAAACCTGCTCAAGGAGACATTCCAGACAAATGATGTCCTGCAGACGTTCATCAAACAATGTTCTGTAAGGGGCATTCCACTTTTCATTCATGGGATGTGGACATTGCTGGCTGCAACATTTATTGCCCATGCCTAACTACTCTGGTGAGCTGCCTTCCCAAACCACTGCAGTCCAAAAATATTTGAGGGTCTACACAACGCTTAGTGAATCCTTGATGTCACATGCAGCTAAATGTCACTCTTGTAGCTCTATCCCTAAGAGCAGCAGAGATGGGCAGAGATCCACACGAACACTGATGGTGACCATCACCCTTCAAATACCACAATGGTGGAAAAATCAACAATCAGATAGGAGAACAAATAGGTCAACAGATTATACCTAACTGCAGTGGTTACACTTACATGACATTGAAATCATTGACACTTGTGCACCCAATGTTCTTTATCCTTTTCCTATCACTACATCTTGCTCTCCCGACACACACAGCTAAGCTGGAGGCCTCCTGCCGAATACTATCCTCAATTGCCTGGGGCTCTTCTTAACAGGTGCATCTTCCTCAACCTGACCTGCTGGAAGCAATGGAGTCTCTGGCAGAGGGAGGCAGCGTGGCCGGGCACCCTTAGTGTCCTGGGATGATTATCCCTTGTCTGGCTGTTTCTCCCCCTCTGTGCAATGGCACCTCTCTCACCCCTTGAGGGGATGGGGCACTTGGAAGGTTGAAGTGCCCTGTCCATGTCCCAAGCGACATAATGAAGGGTCTCCCCACACATCCAGCATTTACTGATGTTGTGCTGGACCTGGCTGCCCATGGTGGCTGACACCTGTTCAAGGCAGCCACACACTGGTATGTCAGAACCAAGATAGAGAACTTGGACAGACTCCACCCTGCCACATGTTCCCCTGCTCCTCTCAACACCCATCATGTCATTAATGGCAGATTCCAGAGGCTCATCTTTATGGGGCTCAGCAGGGGCCTAATCTCCAGCAGTCTCAGTCAGTGACCAAGGCCTTTACTTCCTCTGCAAGGTGTGGGCCCATGTCAGTGATATGATTAATGCCAGTAACAGGGCAAACTCCCTGCTCTCACCAAGGAAACAGAGTGCTGCTAAAGGTAACTTTGCAAGCACATTTTAAATTGCATTCACTTCGGGTGTTCCATGTTTGATCTAGTTTTTTTCCCCTCAAATCTCTGAAGGCGGAGGGGCATGTTAGTGGGGTGGTGAAAAAAGCATACGGGACACTTGCCTTTATCAATTGAGGCACAGATTACAAAGGTAGGGAGGTTATGTTTAACTTGTATAGAACCTTGGTGAGGCCTCAGCTGGAGTAATGTGTGCAGTTCTGGTCACCACATTATAGGAAGGATGTGATTGCACTGGAGGGGGTGCAGAGGAGATTCACCAGGATGTTGCCTGGGATGAAACATTGAAGTTATGAAGAGAGGTTGGATAGACTTGGGTTGTTTTCATTGGAGCAGAGAAGACTGAGCGGTGACCTGATCGAGGTGTACAAGATTGAGGGGCATGGACAGGGAGCAGCTGTTCCCCTTAGTTTAAGGGTCAGTCATGAGGGGACTGAAGTTCAAGGTGAGGGGCAGGTGGTTTTTTTGGGTAGAGGGGGGGGGGGGGGGGGGGGGGGGGGTGGGGAATGAGAGGAAAAATTTTACCTGGAGGGTGGTAACGGTCTGGAATGTGCTGCCTGTGAGGGTGGTGGAGGCGGGTTGCCTCACATCCTTTAAAAAGTATCTGGATGAGCACTTGGCACGTCATAACATTCAGGGCTATGGGCCATGTGCTGGTAAATGGGATTAGGTAGGTAGGTCAGATGTTTCTCATTGTCAGTGCAGACTCAATGGGCTGAAGGGCCTCTTCTGCACTGACTGAAATCTCATTCTACTGGTCATGGGTGTCCCTTTCCTATTAGCTGAGACTTAAAGGCTTCACCAAGTAATTGCTCTCACCCTACGCACATTTGTAGCACGTTTCACCCACTGTTCTGAGATGGGTCCTTCTGTCTTGGACTCTAGGCATGGGTCTTGGTCAGTAGATAAGCTATAGACACTGGTATCAGCTTAACTCGTTTCAGGCATGCTGCTTCGAGACATAATTCCAACTTTTCCTCCCTCTAGAGAAGTCTAACAAATTGTCAGTGGTACATATACATCATATGTAACCATATCCCATCTGTTAACCCTTTACACTACAATCACCTCTGCAGGTAGGGGCTGAGTGAGGAGGGGGGTCTCCCAAGAGGTTGCAAGGCTCATTTAACTATATTACTGGGAAGATCCAGGATCAAACCAAAAACTTTAATTCTGGGTGTCGTCTATGCAAAGACAACACGTAACCTCAGTTCTGCTTCACAATCACACCTACACAGTTGTTCCACAAAAGGGACTCATTACTTCCAGTTGATTGATTTTGTGCCTGTAACCAGTGGGCCAGCAATATATGCAGCTCAGGACTGGAACCAGTTCAACTAATTCACCTTGAAACAGCTCAAGTTGCAATTGCACTACACCTGGGAAAGGAGAAAAGCACAAGTTGAACTGGTCCAGCTTGCTGGAAGCTGACACTTCCTACTGGGTTCCCATTCAGAACTGGATTTCACTTCCCAAATGAGAACTGAATCAATTAGTACCAGTTCTATTGGAACTTTCCTCGATAGCTTTCATTTGAAAATATTCACCTCGACTACTCCTTGTGTTATTATGTCCAAGCAATCATTGTGCAGTTTGTTATGGTTAATAGGGCAATAAAATTTATCTGAATAACCAATTAATATCACTTGAGCAAGGGTCTGGTAGTTTAGGGAGAACACTACACAAACTCAATGTTCTTCAGGTATACCTATTGAACATTAAACATCTCTCCTCCTGCAGGGAAGACCCAAGTTTAATGTCTCACCCATAGGGTGGTGAAGTAACATTTGCTTCGTACTAAAGTGAGACAGAGGTTTGAGTGTGGAACTAACTAAGCCAAGTTGGTTCCAATCTTTCAAAGTGAGATATCATGGGATGAGTCAGATCTAGCCAACAATCTGGCTCCTGTCCCATTAACTACAGCTCAGTCACATTGACCCCTCATTCGCAACTAGTGTAAGAAACCTTTGTCACTTCTTATTGGATACTTGGAACGCAGACTGGTCTCAATTCTCACTCATCACCAGTATCTCAGCTTGTGCACAAGCCAGATATCAGTTTAATTCCCTATCGCTGATTGTGAAGTATCACAATTGACAGCGAGGGACAAATCACTGACAATAGTCATTTCTCCAATATTGACAGCTTTCCCATCAGCCACTGCTTCATCCAGCAGCTCAAAATTCTGCTTTCATACAGGAATTACTTTCCCTCAAGTTGCTGGCTGTTTTCATCTGGGAATTGGGGATTTGTAGAATTCCCAGTACAGAGAGAGATACAGAACAAGGAAAATGTCATCCAGTTCATCAACTTGACTCCAGCTGTTGGCCAGGAACAATCTGTTCCAACACCTTCAACTGGTTTCACAGGCTGAGAAAGGAATCTGGAAGTTCTTTCTTTAACATCCAAACCTAAGTTGGGTAAAGCTTCCCAATAAAAATCTAGACTTATATCTGTTATCATTCCCCTTCCCTGTAACAGTCCATCTTGACCCTCACAGTTCAGCGAGCACCCTATCCACACAGCAACCCAATCTGTTTCCCCAACTAAAAATCCAACTCCCAAACAACAGCCCTTTTAAAAAGCTACCAATCAGCTCATTAGCTGCTTCAGCTGGACAATCAATTAGGTAGAGATTGAAAGCAATGAGATCCTAATTGGATGGAACAGACACAAAAAACAATTCAAAGAGACAAACATAAAAAGGTCAATTGGAGAATATCAAAGAAAGCTGAAGAGAGGAGGAGGCTAAGTAATGTTTCATCAATGGTTTCAAATGTATGAGTTATATTCTATTAATATTTCATGAACATGGCAACTCCTAAAACCTTTGTACAATTTCTAAGTGTTGGGTATTTCTTGAAATTTACAGCTGAAGGTGAATCAACTACAGAGCATGGATTCAAAGTTAGACAGTATGCCAGGTCATTCTATCATTGAAAGGGATGAAGACATCTTGACATGAGGATGAGAGTCAAAACTCAACCGGTTTAAGTTACCACCACCTGCTCAAATATTCAAGTGGTGTTAGTGCCTCAACAACAACTTGTATTTATACAGCACTTTTAACATGGAAAAATATCACAAGGGTCATCACAGAACTGGGAGGATGGACATACGATGAATCAAGGAAGGAGATGTTATAGGAGAGAGAAGCAAAAGCCTGATCAAAGAGCTGGGATTGGATCTCAAGGAGAAGGTGGCAGAGGTTTTAGGGAGGGAATTCTGGAAAGACCTGGAAGACTGAAGATATATCTGTGCTCAACGGGGCCAAGAGGGAGATACGCAAGGTGTCAGAGTAGGAGGAACAGAAATTTTGGGAAGGTGTAGTAAAAATTGAGAAGTTTGAGGTTGACAATAATAAATTTGAGGTTTTGGACAGCTAACTGGCACTGAGGACAGGAGCGATGACAATCAGGTGTGGGCAAGAGTTTGTTCAGCAGACTTTTGGATAAATTGGCTTTATGGAGGCCAGTCAGGAGAGTGTTGGTACAATCAGGCAAGAAGGTGAAAAGTCAATGGATAAGCAGGATTTGTAACATGGAGTAGAGGTGGATAGGGAACACTGAGGTACATTAGTGCAGTGTTTGTTACTGGATTAGTAATCCAGGAACCTGGACTAACAATCTACAGATTACAAGTTCAAATCCCACCTTAGCATTTTGAGCATAGAGTCATAGGGTCATAGAGGTCTACAGCACAGCAAAAGGCCCTTCGGCCCATCGAGTCTACGCCGGTCAAACAAGTACCTAACTATTCTAATCCCATTTTCCAGCACTAGGCCCATGGCCTTGTATGCCGTGGCATTGCAAGTGCACATCCAAATATTTCTTACATATTATGAGGGTTTCTGCCTCTACCACCCTTTCAGGCAGTGAGTTCCAGATTCCCACCACCTTCTGGGTGAAAAAGTTCTTCCTCACATCCCCTCTAAACTTCCTGCCCCTTACATTAAATCTATGCCCCCTGGTTACTGATCCCTCCACTAAGGGGAAAAGATCCTTCCTGTCTACCCTATCTATGCCCCTCATAATTTTATACACCTCAATCATGTCCCTCCTCAATCTCCTCTGCTCCAGGGAAAATAACCCCAGTCTATACAATCTCTCCTCATAACTAAAACTCTCCAGCCCAGGCAACATCCTGGTAAATCTCCTCTGCACTCTCTCTAGTGCATTCACATCCTTCCTATAATGCAGATTCCAGAACTGCACGCAATATTCTAGCTGTGGCCTCACCAGCATTTTATACAGTTCCAGCATAACCTTTCTGCTCTTATATTCTATGCCTCAGCTAATAAAGGCAAGTATCCCATATGCCTTCTTAACCACCTCATCAAACTATCTCACTACCTTAAGGGACTGGTGGACATGCACACCAAGGTCCCTCTGATCCTTGGTATTTCCCAGTGCCCTACCATTCATCATGTATTCCCGTGCCTTGTTTGTCCTGCCCAAATGCATCACCTCACACTTCTCCGGATTAAATTCCATTTGCCACTGATCAGCCCATCTGACCAGCCCGTCCATATCCACCTGCAATCTAAGGCTATCCTCCTCACTATTTACCACCCCACCAAGTTTCATGTCATCCACTAACTTACTGATCAACCTTCCTACATTGAAGTCTAAATCGTTTATACATACCACAAACCGCAAGGGACCCAACACCGATCTTTGTGGATCCCCAATGGACATAGGTATCCAGTCACAAAAACACCCCTCAACCATCACCCTTTGCTCCCTGCCACTCAGCCAATTCTTGATCCAATTTGCCAAATTGCCTTGGTTCCTTGGGCTCTTACCTAAGCTACCAGTCTCCCATGCGGAACCTTATCAAAAGCCTTGCTGAAGTCCAAGTAGACTATGTCAAATGCATTGCCCTCATTTACATACCTGGTTGCCTCTTCAAAAAATTCAATCAAATTGGTCAGACATGACCTCCCCTTAACAAAACCATGCTGACTGTCCTTAATTAAACCCTGCCTCTTCAACTGTAGATTAATTTTGTATCTCGGAATTGCTTCCAATGGTTTCCCCACCACTGAGGTTAGACTGACTGGCCTGTAGTTCCCTGGTTTATCCCTTCCTCCCTTCCTGAATAACGGTACCACGTTGGCTGTCCTCCAGTCCTCTGACACCTCTCCTGTGGCCAGAGAGGTATTGAAAATTATTGACAGTGCCCCTGCTGTCTCCTCCCTTCCCTCACTCAACAGCCTTTAAACTCAGAATAGAAATCTGGAAGTAAGTGACCCTGAAGCTGTTGGATTGAGTAAGACCCTCCCCCTGGTCTAAAGGTCCTTGTCTTGGTTACCAACAGCACACAACATCTTGGTGTATAACCACCTTTAATAAACCACTAAGCAATAGTACATTCTCACGATAACTCTGGTTGCTTAGCTTCCCTGCGAGTTGGAATCTGTCTCGGTGGTCAATCCGATGACAAATCCTCTGTGTGCGTCTTCTGAGCAACTGGCCAAATTGCTCTAACTGCTGCAATAAAGATGGTTCTATGGGCTGTTTATTTCTTTGCTGTGGTCCTGTGCCATATAAGGTAAATCCATGCTTTCTCCAGATGTTCCCTGGCCTTTTGAAGGTCACACTTGAGGTACCATAGCCAGCTTGACTCCGCCTTGTTATCTCCAGAGCTGGGAGAAAGTGGCACATTTATTTCCCCTCAGTCTGTTTATCTTCCCTGGTATGAGCCCTCCTACAGGTGAAGTAATTTTTCAGAACTTGCTGATTCCAGCAAGGCTTTGCCTTGACAAAGTTGACCATCATGCTTTGGGTGTTTTGAGCCCACAGTGCAGTTCAGTACAGTTCTTTAGATATATCTTCGCTCTGGGTTCTTCTTATACCTCGATGTTCCATGTTAGCGCCATGAGACAGACTCCACACATAGGGTTACACCACAGCCGGTCTACATTAAATAATAGAAAAAAAGTAAAGAAACTGTTAATAGTTGCGGAGAAATTGCACATTAAAAATGTAAATAATACATTGGCTTACAGTTGCTATAAATCAACAACTCATGCCCTTTAGAGAAGGAACCCTGTCATCCTTAACAGCTTGTCCTATATGTGATTCCGGTCTCATACCGGTTTGGTTCCATTTTTTAAATTCTTTAACGGGAGATGGCCAGCAGTTTTTGCCCATCCCTAATTGCCCTTGAGAAGGTGGTGGTGAGCTGCCATCTTGAAACGCTGCAGTCCCTGTGGTGTAGGTACACCCACAGTGCTGTTAAGGAAGGCGTTACAGGTTTTGACCCATCGACAGTGAAGGAATGATGATATATTTCCAAAACAAAAACAGAATTACCTGGAAAAACTCAGCAGGTCTGGCAGCATCGGCGGAGAAGAATAGAGTTGACGTTTCGAGTCCTCATGACCCTTCAGCAGAACTGAGTATAGTTAGGGGAGGGATGAAATATAAGCTGGTTTAAGGTGGGGGGTGGAGAGAATTTGAGGGGGGCGGGGTGGTTGTAGGGACAAGCAAGCAGTGATAGGAGCAGATAATCAAAAGATGTCACAGACAAAAGGATCAAAGAGGTGTTGAAGGTGGTGATATTATCTAAGAAAATGTGCTAATTAAGAATGGATGGCAGGACACTCAAGGTACAGCTCTAGTGATGGCTCTCCACTTCTTCCTCGAACAGAGGCCTGAACAATCCCCATCCACCACGACTCTCCTCCGGCTGGCTGAACTTGTTCTCACACTGAACAATTTCTCCTTTAACTCCTCTCACTTCCTCCGAATAAAAGGTGTGGCTATGGGTACCCGCATGGGCCCCAGCTATGCCTGTCTCTTTATTGGGTATGTGGAACATTCCTTGTTCCAGTCCTACTCTGGCCCCCTCCCACAACTCTTTCTCCGGTACATCGATGATTACTTTGGTGCTGCTTCATGCTCTCGTCTGGACCTGGAAAAATGTATTAATTTTGCTTCCAATTTCCACCCCTCCATCATTTTCACATGGTCCATCTCTGGCACTTCCCTTCCTTGACCTCTCTGTCTCAATTTCTGGTGATAGACTGTCAACCAATATTCATTACAAGCCTACCGACTCCCACAGCTACCTCGACTACAGCTCCTCACACCCCGCTTCCTGTAAGGACTCCATCCCATTCTCTCAGTTCCTTCGCCTCCGTCTCATCTGTTCTGATGATGCCACTTTCCAAAACAGTTCCTCTGACATGTCCCCCTTCTTCCTTAACCGAGCTTTTCCACCCACGGTGGTTGACAGGGCCTTCAACCGTGTCCGGCCCATCTCCCGCGCATCCGCCCTCACACCTTCCTCTCCCTCCCAGAAACATGATAGGATCCCCCTTGTCCTCACTTATCACCCCACCAGCCTCCGCATTCAAAGGATCATCCTCCGCCATTTCCGCCAACTCCAGCATGATGCCACCACCAAACACATCTTCCCTTCACCCCCACTGGTGGCATTCCGCAGAGATTCTTCCCTCCGGGACACCCTGGTCCACTCCTCCATCACCCCCTACACCTCAACCCCCTCCCACGGCACCAACTCATGCAACCGCAGAAGGTGCAACACCTGCCCCTTTACTTCCCCTCTCCTCACCGTCCAATATATAGATTTTTCTTTTCCCTCCTATTTCCATTATTTTTAAATGTATTTCCATCCATTGTTTTATCTCTACCTTTTATCATTTTTTGATTCCTTCACCCCACCCCACCCCCACTAGGGCTATCTGTAACTTGCTAGTCCTGCTTTCTACCCTTAATTAGCACATTCCTTAGATAATATCACCACCTTCAACACCTCTTTGTCCTTTTATCTGTGACATCTTTTGTTTATCTCCACCTATCACTGGCCCTCTATCCTGCTCTACTTGTCCCGCACCCCCTTAAACCAGTTTATATTTCACCTCTTTTCTATTTTTACTTAGTTCTGTTGAAGAGTCATACGGACTCGAAACGTTAACTGCATTCCTCTCCGCAGATGCTGCCAGACCTGCTGAGTTTTACCAATCATATGAATGTGGCTACGCCTGAACTGCCTCAGCTGCAGAGGAATGGTCCTTTTATATATAGGTTTCTGTAATGCATGGCCGTTTCCCACGCCCATCCTAACCCCACCCCGAATGTTTATACACTATATTCAACAGCAAGGCTACCCTTGCCCCACCACCCCAACAAGTCACCTCCATCCCAGGGCAGCCCTTGTCACCCACCCCCCACTCACCCCTCAAAATTTGTCTCAACAGCAGGGATGCCCTTAACCGTCAAAATGGGCACCAGTGAGCAGGTTATTGCTAAGCAAGTGCCACTTGATAGCACTGTTGATGACCCTTTCCATTACTTTACTGATGATGGAGAGTAAACTGATGGGGCAGGAATTGGCCAGGTTGGGTTTGTCCTGCTTTTTGTGTATAGGACATACCTGGGCAATTTTCCACATTGCCAGGTATATGCCAGTGTTGTCACTGTACTGGAACAGCTTGGCTAGGGGCACAGCAAGTTCTGGAGCACAAGTCTTCAGTACTATTGCTGGAATGTTGTCAGGGCCCATAGCCTTTGCAGTATCCAGTGCCTTCAGCCATTTCTTGATATCAGGTGGTGTGAATCGAATTGGCTGAAGACGGGCATCTGTGATGCTTTGGACCTCCGGAGGAGGTAGAGATGGATCATCCACTCAGCACACCTGGCTGAAGATTGTTGCGAATGCTTCAGCCTTATCTTTTGCACTGATGTGCTGGGCTCCTCCATCATTGAGGATGGGGATATTTGTGGAGCCTCCTCCTCCAGTGAGTTGTTTAATTGTCCACCATCATTCACGACTGGATGTGGCAGGACTGCAGAGCTGATATAGGATTGCATTTGGACAATGTTATGGAAGTGGAAATAAGTGATTTCAGTGGCGGTGTGAGTATGTAGTTGGAAGTTCATCTCGGGTTCAAACATGACACCAGTGTCCAAACGGTCTGGTTGAACCTCAGACAATTGCAGGGAGAGCGATGGAGTTGCTCGCTGGAAACAGACTTTGGAGTGGGGGCTGGAAACAATGGACTCAGTTTTCTTAATATTGAATTGGCATGCCAGATGTGTGAGATAATACATTTTGGGAGGATGAATGAAGAGGCAGTACATAAATTAAATGGCTCAAAATTTAAAGGGGTACAAGAACAGAGAGACCTGGATTTGTTTGTACACAGATCTCTGAATGTGGCAAAAACAGTATAAAACCCATCACATTTCTACCTCCCTTCAGCTCTGAAGAAGAGTCATACGGATTTGAAACATTAACTCTGTTTCTCTCTCTCCGCAGGTACTGCCCGGCCTGCTGAGTTTTTCCAGCATTTTCTGTTTTCATTTCTGAAGGTGCCAGGACGGGTTAACAATGTGTTAATGAAGCATTTCAGATTGAAAAAGGAAGGAAGTTTTGTTAAACCATTATAAAACACTAACTTGGTCTCACCTGGAGTATTGTGTCCAACACTGGGCACCACACTTTAGGATAGATGTGAAGAATTTGGAAAGGGTATGGAGGAGCTTTACTAGAATGATGAGGGATTATACAGTTACATGGATGGATTAAATTAATACTAACCTGTGATGCAGCTCCCTACGGAGTCTCCAGAACCCTCTCTGCAGCCACGAAGGGTTATTCACAATTTGTGAAAGAAGGCATATCCGTAACGTTTGTAGTAAAGAAGTTCCATCAATATTTGCATGGGCGACATTTCACCCAGTGTCAGATCACAAGCCACTAATGGGTTTATTTAGTGAAGATGAAGCAACTCCACCAATAGCCTCTGCCAGAATTCAAAGGTGGGCTTACTTACCATAGAGGGAGTGCAGCGAAGGTTCACTCGGCTGATACTGGGAATCCAAAACAAAAACAGAATTACCTGGATAAACTCAGCAGGTCTGGCAGCATCGGCGGAGAAGAATCGAGTTGACGTTTGGAGTCCTCATGACCCTTCAGCAGAACTGGAATGCCAGGAGTGTCATATGAGGAGAGATTGGTTCGACTGGCCCTGTATTCACTAGAGTTTCGAAGAATGAGAGGGGATCTGATTAAAACACATAAAATTTTAACAGGGCTAGACAGACTAGCTGCAGGGAGGATGGTTCCCCTGGTTAGGGAGTCTGGAACCAGGGGCAACAGTCTCAGGATCCTAACACATAGCCTCATTCTCCTTTACATCTGTTTCTCTTTTAATATGTAAATCCTATTGTTTCATATGTCTTTCAAACTGTACCTTCTTCATAATATAAAAATTTTCACGTTGCTCCTATTTATTGTCAGTTACCTTTGGGAAAAATAAACACATTCCTTAGCCTTGCTTATCTAGCTAGCTGCAAACAGACTAAAATCCCTTTGAAATCCAAATCTCTTCATCTATCTAAAAATGCAAATTCCCTTCACGCCTTACCAGGCTGTTTGACTTTTCCTCATAAGATAAACCCCTTATCCCAAGAATTTGTCAAGTGAACCTTCTCTGAAGTGCTTCCTTTGCAATTGTTTCCCTCCTTAAGTAAGATGACCAAATCTGTGCACAGTACTTAAGGTATGGTCTCACCAAAGCCTGCTACAGTTGTTGCAAGGCCTACCTACTTTTATAATCTATCCCCATTGAATGCCAACTTTCCATATTATTTCCTAATTACCTGCATGTTGAGTTTTTGTTATTCATGAACAAGGTCATCCAGATCCCTCTGTACTGCAGCATTCTGTAGTCTCTCCCCATTCAAACAATATTCTGCTTTTCTAATCTTCCTGCTAAAGTGGACAACCTCACATTTCCCCATATCATACTCCATCTGCCAAATTTTTACCCATTCACTTAACCTATCTTTTCAGGCTCATTGTTTCTTCCTCACAACTTGCTTTTCTACTTATCTTTGTATCATCCGCAAATTTCAACACAATACAGTTGGTTCCTCCATCTAAGTCATTAATTCAGATCATAAGTAGTTGAGGCCCCAGCACGAAACCTTGACATATGTTCTTCCTTCCCATCTCTGTGAAGATCTTTGGAATATTTTTCTATATTAAAGGTGCTTCATAAATAAAAGCTTTTGTTGAGTTACTAACATGGCATGAGTAACCACACATGGTATTTGAGCACTGGCAGCAACATAAACTGGTTGAATTCTGACTCTCATCCTTGTGTCACGATGTTGATTAACCCTTTCAATAACAGCATCACTGAGATACCGTCTAACTTTGAATCCATGCTCTGTAAGTGATTAGCCATCAATTCACACAGTACATTTCAAGATATACTCAACATTAATGGTGCAAACATATTCGGAGTTAATATTTCATAATTTTTTTCATATTCTTTCATGGGATGTTGGCATGACTAGCAAGGCCAGAATTCATATCCACCCCTATTAATAGAATATAGGGCATAAATTTAAAACAACTGATGAAACATTACTTAGCCTCCTCCTCTCTCCCAGCTTTCTTCAATATTCTCCAAATTACCTTTTTATGTTTGTCTCTTTGAATTGTTTTTTGTGTCTGTTCCATCCACTTAGGATCTCATTGCTTTCAATCTCTACCTAATTGATTGTCCAGCTGAAGCAGCTAATGAGCTGATTGGTAGCTTTTTAAAAGGGCTGTGGTTTGGGAGTTGGATTTTCAGTTGGGGAAACAGATTGGGTTGCTGTGTGGATAGGGTGCTCTCTGAACTGTGAGGGTCAAGCACTGTTACAGGGAAGGGGATTGATAACAGATATAAGTCTAGATTGTTATTGGGAAGCTTTGGCCAACTTAGGTTTGGGTGTTAAAGAAAGAACTTCCAGATTCCTTCCTCAATCTGTGAAACCAGTTGTAGGCATTGGAGCAGATTGTTCCTGGCCAACAGCTGGTGTTGATGAACCAAATGATATTTCCTTGTTCTGTACCTGAATTTTTCTGGGAGTTCTACAAATTGGGGGTGGTGATGGTTTGGTGGTTATGTCACTGGAATAATAATCCAAAGTCCCAGACTAATACTGTAGTGAATAGTTCAAATACCATCATGGCAGCTGGTGGAATTTAAATTCAATTAATAAATCTGGAAGAAAAGCTAATGTCAATAACTGTGACCATGAAACTATCCATAGGTTTTCAATAACAATCAATCAGGTTTACTAATGTCCTTTTGGGAAAGAAATCTACCATCTTTGCCTCGTCTGGCCTACATATAACTCCAGGCCCATAGCAATGTGGCTGGTTCTTAACTGCCTGCTGAAATAGCCTAGCAAGTAACTCAGTTCAAGGGTAATTGGGGATGGGCACTGGCTATGCCAGTGGTGCCCACATAACATGAGAAAAAGCCTCTTTCCCAGATGGAAAACCATCTGGCAATTTGAGGGAAAGTATCCAAGTTTTAAAGTATAAAAGCAAAACTTGGAGCTGCTAGATGAAGCAGTGAATGATGGGAAGAGCTGTCAATGTTGGAGAAATGATTTACTGCCACTGATTTGTCCTCGCTGTCAATTGTGATAACTTCACAATCGGTTATAGGGAATTAAACTGATATCGGGCTTGTGTATGAGCTGAGATATAGTTGAGGGAGAATCAAGACAAATCTAAGTATTAGCAAGAAATGATCAAGGTTTCTTACATAATTGCTAATGAGAGTTCGACATGACTGAGCTGCAGTTCCTGAGACAGGAGCTGGACTGTTGGATTGCTCAGACTTTCTCCATGATCTCTCTCTCGTCCAAAGGTTGGAACCAACTTGGCTCAGTTGGTTCTACTCAGTTCATTGAATTCAAATGTTGTGGAATTTCAGCAGATAATGCACCCACTCAGCAGTAAGGGAATATAACACTGCTGTTCTTGGATGAGACATTAAACTTTGGACCCTTTACAGCGCTATACTGGCACGGAAGGCCCCATGATTTATATCTGAATAACTGGGATTTTGTATAGCGTTCTCCTTGAACAGTTGGAACTGTATTCAAAGTGGTACTAAATCTACTACCCCCATTAACCAACCCACATAACTGCAACTGCACAATGTGCTTAATTATCTATTCTTCTCAACTACTGCTTGTGGTACTGTGTATAAGTGTAGCCAAGTGGGAACTAGATAGAGAAAGGAATAGAAGGATATCCTGAATTAAATGAAGAGGGGTGGGAGAAGACTTCTCCAGAGCAGAAACAACTGAGGCCAATAGGGATGAGGAGCTTTTTCCTGTACTGTACATTCTACATGTTTTATATTCCCCAGATTCTCCCTCTGATTCCAGAACCTGAGTCCAATTGCAGATTACTGCCACTGTCCTTGTCAAACTTAAGCTACTTCAGTTGTCTTCTAGTAACTTCTCGCCACTTGCTGTCTCCAAAATCAGTAAAATTAAACTCTACTGATGTTTTTGGCTTCAAACAGAACAAAAATAGTGTTTATTCAACTCAGTAATGAAGCTGACTGACTATCTGAAATAGTAGATAAGACACAGGAACTATTTAATTCAGCGTGGACACTGATAAATGGAGATTTAAACTAGTCAACTCTGGTTATGACTCTTCTGATAAGACACCCATTCAGCTGCAATGGTCCAGTCCAGATTGAACTGGATTGGAGTTTAAATACAAATTGTGCAGTAATCAATTACCATTAGTCAGACCACTGGCACCAGTCAATTCCCTGAAGAATGGTAAATGATCCAAGTTGTGTAACTCTATCGTGTTTTGTTATCTGTAAGTTTAACTTCAAAATTTACAAAATCCAATGCCCTAATTCCTCTCCAATTTGCCCCTCCCCTCCCCCTATGATCAGCCCCCCTGCATCCCAGAATGCATCTGACTCATAAAAGGCAAAATACTGCGGATGCTGGAAATCTAAAACAAAAAATGCTGGAAATGTCACATGCTGACGTCGGGCGAGTGTCCCAATGTTACCGTGCGCCATCGTGATAATTAGCTGGGCGGGATCGCTATGAAGTGTGCCCGCCATTAATTAAAGGCCTTGTTAAGGCCCTTAACTCGGCAATCGACGCTGACTTTGAGGAGCCCGTGTGATTTTCAGCTCAGCGCACGGGGGCAACGGGCAGGCGGGTTAGTGACTTTTTAACAAAACTCATCCACGGGTGGGATATGTGGGCTCAGAGGGTTTGTTAATGTTTTATCTGAAGTATTTAATGCAGAAAGTGTTTTAAACTTGCCTGTGTGATCTGTAGCAGTTCAGATCGATTTCCAGCAGCTTCCTCTGTACTTTGAAGCTTCAGTTCACCAGTCTGCAGTCAGGAATCTTTCTCGGGCCTGCAGCTTCCCGGAGGCCTCCATTTAGCCTGGGTATGGATTCTGACATCTCCACTGGAGGCAGCTCCCCTGAAGAAGAGAGGGCTAGAATAAAGAGGTGGCCAGGAGTGGACAATCAGCCTCCAGGGGAGCCACCTCTGGGAGGCCAGGTGCAGGCACAAGGGGTGCAGGGCCAAGAGGTTATCCAAGGTGGAAGGAGCCACTATCCTGCTGCCAGGGTATACAGGCGGCAAAGTAGCTACCTCAATATGACTGAGCAGCAGTGCCAAAGGAGGCTTCAACTGTCAAGGGGGACAGTGAACGATATCTGTCAGATGATTGGCCCTGAGATCTCCGCGAACTGTGTGGGTGGACACCCCATGCCAGCGGCTCTGAAGCTCACAGTTGCCCTCAACTTCTATACCTCTGGCTCCTTCCAGGGCTCAGTGGGTAATCTTTGCGATGTCTCCCAATCAACTGTCCACACTTATGTCAAGCAGGTTACAGACGCTCTGTTCAGATGTGCATTGACCTTCATCCACTACCATTGGGACCAGGCAGGCCAGACACAGGGAGCCAGAGGCTTCGTGGCCATTGTTGGGTTCCTCCGTGTCCAGGGTGCTATAGACTGTACACATGTGGCCATCAAGGCATCAGCAGGTGACCCTGGTGCCTTTGTCAACAGGAAGGGCTTCCACTCCATGAACGTGCAGATAGTGTGTGATCACAGGATGCAGATTCTGCAAGTCTGTTCAAGGTACCCAGGCAGCTCCCACAACCCCTACATCCTCAGACCCTCCCAGGTGCCGGGGCTCTTCAGTGCTCCAGCCCGGCTGGATGGTTGGCTGCTGTGTGATGAAGGGTTCTCCCCTGCGAAGGGGGCTCATGACGCCTCTCCACCATCCAAGAACAGAAGCTGAGCAGCGGTACAATAGGAGCCAGGCCTCCAAGGGCTGTGGTGGAGACAGCCTTCGATGGCCTCAAAATGCCAAATGCTTCTGATAGTGGACCATTTGAACTGCATTCCAGTATCCTCCAGATTGTGTCTGTGATAGTGGTTGCATGCGCTCTCCACAATCATGCACTGGGAAAGGGGGGGATGCAGTAGACGAAGATGATGTACGATGAATCCAGCAGTGAGTCAGATGAGCGCACAGGGAAATGCTGAGGGGGTAGATGCTGACCCAGGCATACTCCAGGGAGGCAGGGACACCCGGAGGCTTTAATCCAACAAACCCTCAGCTAGCACAACACAGATGGACCTCCAGGACAAGCCTGGGCTGCAGGCTCCACACTCCACCCGAGTGCAAAATCTGCCCAGTTAGGAATATTAAGGGCCTTGTTAATAAAACTGAATGTCCCACAAATCACTCGTAACATTATTGGTAACCATCCACCTGCAGAAGAAAAGAGGCCCCCTCGGCCATGGTGACATGTTGGTATAACAAAAGGGACTTGAGAACAAAATGACAATGGTGTTCAACATCACACCAACTCCATTGTGAGCCAACACAAAAGCGCCAGTGAGAAACCTGTGGTGTGCCTAAGGTGCTTTTATGTTTACACTTTCAGGTGCTATGTCTTGGTGCTGCCCCCTTGCTGGGACTGGCATCTGAGACACTCTGCTGCCTTCTTGGCCTCGATGACCTTGGCGGGCGTCCTCTTGACCGTGGAGCCTGTGCTGACCCCACCTGGGAGGGAGTGGCCAGTTCCACAGCTGCCAACTGCCCAGTCGTCACAGCCTCATCTGATGCAATGTCCACTGGCAGAGGAGCAGTTGCCCTCATCCGGAGTGCCCTGAGAGGAGCCCACAGAGACGACGGGCAGCTGCTGTGCCAAGGTGAGGTCGGTTTGGACCTCCCTGTTAACCGTGGATGGATGGGCACTGAGTTGGGAAATTTGGTGCCCAGACCATCTCTCTCTCTCTGGCACTGATCTGCTGAGGTCAATGCTGATGTGAGGGTTCGCTGGTCCAAGCGCTTCCCCAGGAAGCCCTGATTGGCTGCCTCCTGAAGGAGCCTCTCCATGAAAGTCACCACTCCCTCCATGGAGGACACAAGGTGCTTGGCCATGAGGCTCATTGCATCAGTGATAGTCCATGGTGGAGGAGTCTACGTAGACATCAAGATAAATACAGCCTCATGTATCTCCGCCAGATGCTTCCGCGCACCCTGCCGCATTTACTGCATCACTGACGATTCTAGAGGCACATCAGCCACTGACTGTGCCAGGTCCCCTGCAGTCCTCCAACTGCTGGCACCATGGGCACTCTTTGTCACCACCAGCTCCACCAGCAACTGAAATCCCCTTACCGCTGTGCTTCGGGACACTAGCTGATCTAATTCCCACTGAGGTGCTAATATCTATGCTGGTGCCTGCCTTCCAGAGATGGTGTGATGCTGGTGAGTCTGAGACTTTAGGACCCTCGGGTGAGAGAGGGGGGCCCTCGCTGCTGCTCCTAGCCCTGCTCCTCTGGTGCTGAAAGGAACAACAAGGACATTTGACTAGTTAACGTGGAGACAATGTCAATGTGCATCCCTGTCCCCCAGATCATTATGCACTCATCCTTCCATAAGCAATTGTCAAGCCACATTGCAAACTTCAATCACTGAACATTCAGCAGTGCCATGGTTGTTGGGAGAACAATGGGTGACCTCACTGCTGTGCAAACAGACCTACCCAGCCTCACTGATATTGGGCACACGGCGCCTCTCCAGATCTAGGGCCTCCTGCTCAAAGTGGCTGAGAATCGCCAATTGGGCTGGTCTTCCGCCAGTCCTCACCCACTTGGTGGCATTATGTGCATTCCTCCCTTGAAAAGGAAAGAGCGTTGATCAGTGTTAGCTGTATCTGGATTCTATTCACAGATGGCCCATCCCAACCAGAGTGGGACATTGCAGGGCTCTAGTGCCTCCTCGCCCCGCTGCTGTCAAACACACACTTAAAGATGCCAGGCCTGTTTTTCACCACCACTGCCCCCTTGCCAAATGTTGCCTATAACACATGTGGCACCGCACAGTCTAACCTTCAATAGGGAGGCACAAGCATGTGGAGCGCAGAGGGCAGCAGATCGATCAGTGCCCCACCACCTTGAAGCTCCCCTCCCAGCATGTCATCACCCTGACTTGGACATGTCCTGGGGTTCGGCACTGTGCTTAGGCACAGCTCCACATTGCCTCCAAAACAGTAATGTGGTCTCAGGGTACCACATGAACATAAGAACATAAGAACTAGGAGTAGGCAATTCAGCCCCTTGAGCCTGCCCTGCCATTCAATACGATCATGACTGACCTCTTCATTTCAGCCTCAACTCCAATTTCCTGCCCTCTCCCCATAACCTTTCAACCCATTAGAATTAAAAATCTGTCTCTCCTCAAATTTATTCAGCGTCCCGGCATCCACTGCTCTGAGGTAGTGAATTCCACAGATTCATGACCCTTTGAGAAAAGTAATTCGTCCTCATCTCTGATATAAATCTACCACCCCTTAGCCTAAAACTATGGCTTCATTCTAGAATGCCCCACAAGGGGAAACATCCGCTCCACGTCTAATTTGTCAACCCCCTTTAACATCTTAGGTGCCTCAATTAGATCTACTCTCATCCTTCTAAACTCTAGCAAGCATTGGCCTAACTAGCTGCATCTCTCCTTATAAGACAAGCCCCGCATCTCTGGAATCAATCTAGTGAACATCTTCTGAACCGCCTCCAGTGCAACTACATCCCCCCCTCCAAGTGAGGGGACCAAAGCTCTGAACAGTATTCCAGGTTTGGTCTCTTCAATGCCTTGTACAGTTGCAGCAACACTTCCCTATTATTCTATTCCTTTAGCAATAAATGCCAAAATTCCATTTGCCTTCCTTATTCCCTGCTGTACCTGCATACTAGCTTTCAGCAATTCATGCACGAGGACACCCAGATCCCTCTGCACTGAAGCATTCTGAAGTTTCTCTCCAATTAAATAAGTCGCCTTTTTATTCTTCTGACCAAAAGGGATAATCTCACACTTATCCATGTTAAACTCCATCTGCCAAATTTTGGCCCATTCACCTAACCTGTCCATTATCCATTTCATAAATTACTTCTTTCTTCCTTGCAACTTACTTTCCCACCTATTTTGGTGTCATCTGCAAATTTAGGTAAAGTACCTTCTATCCCTGAATCCAAGTCATTAATATAGACAGTAAATAGTTGGTGCCTCAGGACCGAACCCTGTGGTGCCCCACTTGTTACAGCTTGCCATCCAGAAAAAGATCCATTCATCCTTTCTGCCTGAGGTTGATCTGGACCGCATCACTTAAGCGTTTGGTGATAATTTTAGCGAAGAGTCGGAATAAAATTGGGCCGAACGTTATTGGTCGCCAGTTGTCTATGCTTTTTAGTTTCTCGGTGTCGTCTGTCTTAGCAATGAGAACTGTGTGGCTCTTTTTCAAGACCGTTGGGATGGAAGTTGATTTGAGCCAGACGGGGAAGAGACATGGAAGCCTGTCTTCGTACTCTGCCTGGACGTCCATGATGTCTTCCAACTTCATCCCATCAGGTCCTGCTGCCGTGTTCTTATCAATGCTTTTAATTGCTGTATCCTCGACCTCTTCCTTCTGTATGGGTTCTTTCAAAGAGTCGTAATCTCTCCTTCCGTTATATAATGTATACTTTTGGAGGTTTTGCTTTATTTGGTTTTGAGAGTTTCTCGGTAAAACTCTCTTCGAGTTCAGCTTTGCTGAGTGGATATTGTAGGGTGGACGGTGCATCCATGATTTGCCGTGCTATCTTTCTCCTGTCTGTTTTGTAAGTCAACTGAGTTGCTTTGGAATTTGCTTTTCTGGCTGCCCAATTTTTCTTGGATTTGGTGTTTCGGCCTCTGTCCTTGGGATGAGCTTCTGTCTTCCTGGACCTCCTGCCAGTTTCCTCTTCCTTTACTTCCGTTAATATAACATTCAACACAGTGCCAACTCGGAAAACGGTGACGGTGTTACCAGCAGGAGCCACGAGGAGGCACGACCGACGCTGTGGATGGTGAGAACACCAAACCACCACAGGTCACGTAAGTACTATCCAGACAGACTCACTGGTGAGGCCGTCACCATCAGTCATATTGCTCCTGCCAAATGAAAGAGCATTCCCCTAGTCCCACTCCCCTGCCTTATCCCCGTAACCTTGCACATTCTCTCGCTTAGGTAGAAATCAATTCTTTTGAATGCCTTGATTGAACCTGCCTCCACCAATCTTTCAGGAAGATTGTTCCAGACCCCAACCACCCTCGGTGAAAAAAAATTTTCCTCACAGCACATTTACTCCTTTTGCAAATTATTTTGAATCTCCGCCCTCTAGTTCATCTCTTGTATGGGAACTCTTTCTAACCTATGTATTCTGTTTCATTACCCTCAGGATCTTGAATATGTCTATCAACTCTCCTCTCAGACGCCTTTTCTCCAAGGAAACAATCCCAACCTCTCCAACCTACCCTCATAGCTACATCCTGTGTATCCCTGGAATCATTTTTATGAATGTCCTCTGTACTTTCTCAAATGCCTTCACATCCTTCCTGATGTATGGTGCTCAGAACTAGACGCAGTACTCCAGATGAAGCCTAACTGTCTTATACAAGTTCCTATTATTAAAGCCTGAGATAGTATGTGCTTTGTTAACTATTCTCTCAACATGCCCTGCCATCTTCAGTGACCTATGTACATCGACACAGAGGTCCCTCAGTTCCTGCATCTCCTTTAGAGGCTGTCCCTCTATAAAATATACTGTCTCTCCATATTCTTCCTGCCAAAACGAATCACCTCCCACTTCTCTGCATTGAACTCCATTTGCCATTTGTCTGTCCATTTGAAATTCAAGGCTAGTCTCATCACAATTGACATTTCCAATCTTGTATCATCTGCAAATTTTGATGATATGCCCTGCACACCACAGTCTCAGTCATTAATATATATAATCAGGAAGTTTCCCAACACTGACCCCTGGCGAACTCCATTACAAACTTTCCTCCAATCTGAAAAACAACCATTTACCCACTACTGTTGCCTGTCTCTCAGCCAATTTCTATCCAAGTTCCTACTGTCCCTTTTATTCCATGAGCTGGAATTTTGCTCAAGTCTGTGTGGCACTGTATCAATGTCAAATCCATAAACACCACGTCAATGTGTTTCCCTCAACAATCTTCTGTTATCACCTCAAAAACATCAAGTTATTTAAACATGAGTTTCCTTTAATGAATCCATGCTGGCTTCCTTAATTATCCTGCACTTGTCTAAGGTCCTGGTGCCTTATCTATTTTAAGTAAAGATGGCCTTTCCAACACCACCTTCCTCAATTGAAAGTTCTTCTGATGGAGCAGTTACCACCTCTCACCTCAGCCTAGGTACATTTCTTAAAAAAAACAGATGCAAATAACTCATTCCACACCTCCGCAATTACTCGAGCCTCCACATACAAGATCCCTTTTATGTCTCTAATTGGCCCTACTCTCGCTTACCACTTATTATTTAGGTGTTTGCAGAAGACCTTGGGATTTCCTTTTATGTTCCCTGACGGCCTCTTCATGCTCTCTCCTTGCTTTTCTGATTTAGTTTCTTCACTTCCCCTCTGGTCCTTCTAAATTCACCCGGGTTCTCCATTGTATTTTTCTACCTGACATCTGGCGTATACACACTTCTCCCTTTTTATCTTTATCTCCTATCTCTCATCATCCAGGGCTTTCTGGATTTAGTTGTCCGACCTTTTCCCTTCAACGGAATATATCTTGACATTGCCTGCAATACTTTTCCTTTGAAGGTGGCCATTGCTCAGCCACTGTCTTTTCTGCCAATGTTTGATTTCAACTCACTCGTCTCAGATGCATCCTCATCCTGTTGAAGTCGGCTTTCCCCCAATTATTCCTGTTCTGGATTGCTCGCTGACCTTTTCCATGATTAATGTGCACCTTGTGATACAATGGTCACTGCCCCCTAGAGCCTGTCTGTGCTACTTGAACCTTTATCTGGCTTCTAAAGCAGAAGGTCAAATCATGAACTGGGCCCCAGGTGTCATTGTGTACCCTATATTGGCTCACGCTAGTGGTTCCATTGCCCTTGTATGTGCAACTTGGGACGGGACATGGCTCTGAGCCATCACCTCCAGGTTACCATTGATAGGTTGTGCACTTTGAGTCAAACCCACATGTTGGCTGAACACATTCAGGTGATATGGGCACAACACTACATGTGCTACCCCTCCTGACACCCCTTCAGATCAGTGCTGATCATGGAGTTCCCCTAATCCTCCATGATGCCCACACGTACACCATCTAGAATGACACTGATATCTTCCACCCAGTTTTCCAGCATTGTTCATTGTTACTGATCCATCATCGATATCCTGAGAACTATTCCCATGATTGACTTTAGTCTGGATAATATTTGGGACTGGGTATGCTTTGCATGACAACTGCAGCTGGCATGGGTTAATGAGATTGGCATAAGTACTCCTAGCCTTTAGGTGTCTGCTGTTAATCCTTGATGGTATGTAACCTTGCAACAAATTCTCTAAATTACTAGACTCTGGGCACCGTACATAACACACACACCATTTTGGGCGGACTGACCTGACGTGTCCTGGTCCTCTATGAAATTGCCTAAGGTCTGGGCATGAGTTTCGAGCTCAACTTTTTTAGATGAATAGTCATTACTCGGTCTTCCTGTAACTCTTGTCCCTGAATCTCATTACCCTTCCCCAATTTTCTCTAGCGTTTGTCAGGTATTGACCTGCATTTGCTTCTGGGCATCATGACCAGTGACATCCCTGTATTAAACACTGTAGCCATTTCATTGATCAATCCCCTTTTATCCGTCTTCCACCCACCCCCCTGTAGGGTGCGGTGGTGTGTGTCAGCTTCACCTCTGACTTCTGAGCTGTCCGAATCGCTCCCACTCCCTGGGTTCTAGACCTTGGACTTATTTGGGGGTTGTGTCAAAGTGCAGCAGACAACTGGTTTTGGTGCAAGGAAAAAAAACCTGGGTTTATTGAAGTCACAAATGAATTTATAACATTAGGATTACACTGAGATGATACAGGCCTACAAAGTAGTTAGTTAAGAATGGGGAACACAAGGCATAACCAGGGATAATCGCGCTACTAATCCCCTTACCCTTGTCCAACCCCCAAAACATAACTAAATTGAACTAGGAGAGGTCAGGGATCATGCTCACCAACCAGGGTTCCTTGACAGTTCGAAATCCAGCCAGGAAAGCCGGTTGCTGTTTTGGGGTATGCTTTGTGTCCTCTGGGGCCTGCTATCCCCACGTGGTCCTGGTCTGTGGAATCTGCAAAGGTTCTTCAGTTGGGTGGAGGGAGCGGTTGTGGGTGGTCGATCTTCGTGGAGGGCTGTGGTTGCGGCCTCGTTGTCTTTCGTTGAGCCTGTGACCCCATGCCCCTCGCCGTGATGTTGCCTGCGGGCCTGCAAACCTCCAGATCTCCTTCCTCCACTGGGCTCAGTGACCTCTCCCTGCTTGAACTCTGTTTCAACCGCTCCAAAACTGCTCCCCCATCCTCCCCTTCATAAATAGTCGCCCAGTTATACTGTTTTTTCGAATTTCTTACCTGAATCCAAATCAATGTTACTTCTTTGTCTGATTTTGGTGGGCTTCTTCAGGAGATTGTTGTCTCGTTGTTTTTAATGGGCTCGCATGATGTTTATCCTTGTCTTCCTGGCCCCGTAACTAGTCTTGAACTGAAAGCCATTGTATTTGTGGTGTATTGATAAGTTCACATAATTGCGGCCTTCCTGCCCTAGTAGTCAGTAGCGATTATTTATGAAACATTTTTATGGGCTTTAGGTTCGTGTAAGATGAAGTCTTTCTCTGGGTTGATTGTTTTAAAGGGAAGAATGCGTATTCTGCCTCCTCTCATTGTCTGTCTGGTTTCCGGCAACAATCCACACTGCTCTCAACAAGCCCGGGCATGTCCAGTCCCAGACCTTCATGGGCCTAGCCTCCTGTCTGCAGGGTTCTACACTTAACTCAGCAGTGTTGGGTCCTCTGCCATAAAAGTCCAAAAGTCATACCCTTGTTGATGATATGAAAAATGTGGGATTTTTGAGAACCCTTCAGCCTCCATGTCGATGGAACTGATGCTGAATGATGGAAAAGCAATTCAATATTGAGCATTCTTCAAAGTGCCTGGCTGACTTCTTTCTCCCACTCCCCGAACCATGTGTTTGTGAACTTCCTTCCATCCGTTGACTGAGGTGTGAATGTTTCTTTAATCCCTGGCAGGAAATAATTGTGCTATGTGATGGCAGTTGCCCTGCACCATTGCCCATGATAATGGCTCAGTCTCTTGAGCCAGATTTTCGATTTCACTCACCCCTCTTGGGTTAGTTAATGCTTAGTGTCTGTACAGTGTGGTTTAGCTATTTTATATTCTCACAGCTCAGGTCATGTCCTTCAGTTCTCCAGCACTCCACCCAACCTTTTAATATTTCTTTTACAGTAGAGATATTTCCTCCGTTGATTCTTGTGATGGTGAGCGCATGGCTGATTTCAGCCAAATTGTACATTTGTTTATTCAGTTAATTAATTTGGTTCCATCACCCCAAATCCTCTTTGAAATATTCCAGGTTTTTCCCTTTTTTTTGTTTTTACTTACATGGTAACAGATATAATACCGTAATCAATTTTACAATTTACTTATAGGCTGCAGATAGAATTCAAGGGGGAACTTCAATATTTAGCCCAATATCCCATCAAGCTGGGGTATTTATTTCCTTGACCACATCTCTTGTTTCCCTGGGCAGAATTTTACCCTCGGCATGCAGGCATATGCCCGAACATGTAATAAAACTAGTTGATATCAGTGTGTGTGCGTGTGAGACCACAGGATGTAGCTTCTGCACATCTCTGCAAGGTACCCTGGCAGCTCCCATGATGCTTATATCCTGAGACACTCACCCAGGCGCCGGGGCTCTTCAGTGCTCCAGCCCGATTGGATGGATGGTGACTGCGTGAAGAGGGCCAGCCGCTCAAAACGTGTCTCATGATGCCTCTCCGCCACCCAAGAATGGATTGAGCAGTGGTACAAGAGCCACCCCTACACAAGGGCGGTGGTAGAGAGAACAATCGGGCTTAATGCGCTTCTGATGCCTGGACCACTTGGGGTGCACTGCAATACCACCTTCCGCACCCCCACTCCCTACAAGCCAGATTGTGTTTCACTGTGCAGCGCGCAGCAAGCAACCAATCACTATCTGGCACTGGAAAGGGGGATACAGCGGAGGAAGATGATCTTGATGTAGCTGCACAAGCGACAGGCGATGAGTCCAGCAGTGAGTCTGTGGATGAACGTGGTGAGATCACTGAGGGCATAGACACTGACCTGGGTAACCTCCAGGGAGGCAGGTACACCAGAATGCTTTGATCCATCGCTCCTTCAGCAAACCTACCAAATAAGAGCCACCACCACATGCGAGGGTTCCAGGCTCCACACTTAATCCCTGACAGGACCAGTTCCTTGGTTAACAACATACACTCTGCCATTGTAATGAAATTTAAGGAGTCACACTCCATCATAACATCATGGCTTACTCCACACCTACACAGCAAATGAAGTATCCAGAGGCCAGTTGCAAAAAGAAACATAATTTCTGCTATGTTTGTCAGCAGTAAATTAACATTAACTAGTCTATTACATCACACCATTCAAAAAAAAAAACAACAAAATTGGGAGAAACAAGTGATCAGGTTGTGTTGTGATTAAGGTGCTTTGAGTTTTCTCTAGCAGGTGCTACGACTCGGTGCTCCCCCCTCACTGGCACTGGCATTGGAGACAGCCTGCTGACTCTGCAGTCCTGTTGGCATTAATGACATTGGCGAGTGTCCTCTGGCCCATGGAGCCTGTGCTGACCCTCCCTGAGAAGGAATGGGCAATGCCATGGCTGGCATCTCGCCTGTCAGTGCAGCCTCATGTGCCACGGTCACTGGCAGAGATGTTGCTGCTGTATCTGGAGAACCCTGAGGAGCCCACAGACACCAGGCTGATTATACACCAATTTCAGTTCACTTTGGACATCCCTGTTCACCATTGATGGATGGGCACCTGGCTGAGCAATCCATCTCCCACACTGACCCTGACCAGCTGAGGTCATTGCTGGTGTGAGGACTTGATCTCTGGGAACCCCTGATTGAGTCCCTGGAGGAGCCTCTCCATGAGAGTCACCACTCCCTCCATGGAGGAGGCAGTGTGCTCGGCCATGAGGGTGAACACAGTGCTATTCTCTGCAGGGACTCCTCCACAACGGACACCATGCCACGCATTCCCTCATCTTCCACACCCGGCTGGACATCCAGCATCTGCTGCCTCGTGGATGACTTCAGAGGCCTATCAGCCATTGACTGAGCATTGACCTGGTCCCCAGCAGCCCTCTGCCAATGCCCTGGACACTCTGCCTCCACCTGCACATCAAGCAAGTGTGAAATGCACTCACCAATGTGCACTGAGATACTAGATTGCAATCCTATGCCCACCGATGTGCTGGTATCTGTGCTGGTGCCTGCTTGACAGTGGGTGATGCTGGTGCGTGCTCAGCATGGTGGTCCTCAGGATACTTCCGTTCTTTCTCTGCCCAAGCTTTCTCCAACAAATTGTTATTGTCTTCAAACCGCACTGACATTGACAACCGCTACTACTCCATCCTTGACGTGTACCAGGTCTGGCCTCCAGAGGGTCCCGTCTTTTCCAAAGAGTCTCGGTTCCAAGTCGGATGCCCAGCCGCACTTCGAGATAAACTGTTGCAAGTGGTCCAGGATTTTTTGATCCATGTGTTTTTAATGAACGGACAGTTACCTGAGATGTGAGCCAGTGATTCGAAAAGGATCTCACATCGTCTGCAGGACTTGTTTGCGTGGTGTCTTCCCCTGTTTATGGTGGATCTTGTTAGATAGAGATTCCACTATAATAAAATACTGTTCATGAGCCTGAATCAGGATTGTTTGAGGTTAAGACAAGTTCTGAGCCAGGAATTTGAAGTATAGTCGTTGCCTGAGTACTTGATGCCCGTTCCTTGGCATTGGAGTTCGGTCCACTTTAAATATTTAACCTCCCTCCACATCTCATATCTGTTGACAGGTTTTGGTCTGGATGTTTGAGGGATATCCATCCATCCCAAATTGATGATTTCATCAGTGCCATTTCCTTCATGCGTCCCTCTTGGACCACCCTTCTCCTTGAGGGATTTTTCGAATTCCCTGAGCACTTTAAAATTCCTGAGTGATTTGATTGTCTCTTTGTTCTTGATACCACTGAATTAAAAAACAAGGCCTGAATCACCATGTCCGGTGAGCTCTCCAATGCCCCTAACTTTCGGATAATGGCCAAAGGAATTTGGACTTCAAGTCTCGGCATAGCTAGACCACTGTTGCGGTTACTGCTGTAGAGAATTCCATCCGTTATGTGCGGGGGGAGGTGGAGGATTTCTTTTGTTGTGTTTTTAATGGATTGATCGAGTATCACCAACGTGTTTTGCGATACCTCTGCGAGGATTAAGTGAAAATAGATCCTCTGAATCGTGGGTTTTAAGGGTTTCGATCCTTTGGATAGGTTGAAGTGCTGCCTCCTTCAAATTCACTATCCATCCATCGATTTTGGATCCCCATTGCTCCCCAGTTACCCCAGCCCAGGGGTCGATTCTGGCTCCCACATATTTGACTCCTGGAGTTGTGGATGAGATTGGACCTCCTCTCAACTGCCAGTTCGCCATACTGTTATACTGAAACGTATTCCTCTTGTGGATGAAGTGGAATCCCTTGGTCTTCGTGGCATTCATCTCCAACCCTGTGTTCTGGGAGAATTCCTGTACAATGGCTAAGTTCTTGGTCATGCCTGAATAGGAGTCACTGAGTAAAGCAATGTCATCAGCGAACGCCCGAGCTGAGCAACTAACCTGTGTTCCCTGGAAAGCAAGTGGACACCCAGCTGTGCCTCCTGTAGGGAACAGATTAGAGGGTCCTTCGCAATGTTGAACAGGATTGGTGATAACGGGTCACCTTGACCCCTTTTATGATATTGATATGTTTGGTTTGACCATCTTAAAATTCAATAAATGTGCTAGTTTCCGAGGACAGATCTGTGATCGTTGTTATGAATCTTTTTGGCAGACCCACTCTCTTTGAAGTGCCTCGATGAGCATTTTATGCCCAACGGAATCGAACGCCTGAACCAGATCCACAAAGACAACGACCAGCTCTTTCCTGTTGCGTTTGGCCCCTTTCATGATTTTACTGAGAACTGTGATGTTCTGATTACAACCAGGAGTCACCACCAGAAACCCTTTTCATAAGAACATAAGAACTAGGAGCAGGAGAAGGCAATTCAGCCCCTCGAGCCTGCCCCGCCATTCATTACGATCATGGCTGATATCATTTTGGCCTCATATTAGAAATCTATCTCCTCAAATTTATTCAGCGTCCCCCCATCCACTGCACTCTGAGGTAGTGACTTCCACAGAATCACGACCCGTTGAGAAAAGTCATTCCTGCTCATCTCTGATTTAAATCTACCACCCCTTAGCCTAAAACTATGGCCTCTCATTCAAGAATGCCCCAGAAGGTGAAACATCTGCTCCACATCTACTTTGTCTATCCCCTTTAGCATCTTATATACCTCAATTAGATCTCCTCTCATCCTTAAACTCTAGCGAGTCTAGGCCTAAACTGCTCAAACTCTCCTCATAAGACAAGCCCCGCATCTCTGGAATCAATCCATTGAATCTCCTCTGAACCGCCTCCAGTGCAACTACATCCTTCCTCAAATAAGGGGACCAAAACTCTGCACAGTATTCCAGGTTCGGTCTCTCCAATGCCTTGTACAGCTGCAGCAACACTTCCCTATTTTTATTCTATTCCTTTAGCAATAAATGCCAAGATTCCATTTGTCTTCCTTATTACCTGTTGTACCTGCATACTAGCTTTCAGCAATTCATGCACGAGGACACCCAGATCCCTCTGCACTGAAGCATTCTGAAGTTTCTCTCCATTTAAATAATAAGTCGCCTTTTTATTCTTCCAACCAAAAGGGATCACCTCACACTTATCCACGTTAAACTCCATCTGCCAAATTTTGGTCCATTCACCTCACCTGCGCATATCCGTTTTGTAAATTTCTTATGTCTTCCTTGCAACTTACTTTCCCACCTATTTTGGTGTCATCTGCAAATTTAGCTATAGTACCTTCTATCCCTGAATCCAAGTCATTAATATAGACAGTAAATAGTTGGTGCCTCAGGACCGAACCCTGTGGTGCCCCACTTGTTACAGCTTGCCATCCAGAAAAAGATCCATTAATCCTTTCTGCCTGAGGTTGATCTGGGCCACGTCACTTAAGCGTTTGGTGATAATTTTAGTGAAGATTCGGAATAAAATTGGGCTGATCGTTATTGGTAGCCAGTTGTCTATGCTTTTTAGTTTCTCGGTGTCGACTGTGTTAGCAATGAGAACTGTGTGGCTCTTTTTCAAGACCCTTGGGATGGAAGATGACTTGAGCCAGAGCGAGAAGAGACATGGAAGCCTGTCTTTGTACTCTGCCTGGACGTCCATGATGTCTTCCAACTTCATCCCATCAGGTCCCATCTTCTGTCTTCCTGGACCTCCTGCCAGTTTCCTCTTCCTTTCCTTCAGTTATTATAACATCTGTGATGCTTTCAATGAGGCCGATGGCCATGGCTCTTGTTTCTGGGTCGTTCCGTACCACCATTAGTTATTCAACTGATCATCCAGAACCATGTGCCTAGGGATACTGGCCGGGGGTCGCACATTTCTCGCCCTTTGGGGACTGTTTTCCCCCCTCACCACCTCTGCGTCATCCCCCTCTTGTGGAGTTTCCGTTTCCCATGCACCTTCTGTCTGGCTGCTTTGCGGTGATGATACGCTCGTTGATCTCTGCTCTGCTTTCAGGAGCGATCCTCTCTTGGAAGCAATCTGCCTGCTGGTTTTAGATGTGAGATGGGCTGCTATCTGTTTGTTGATGTCTGCACAGCCTTCATACCACTTCATTAATTCTCCTGAGGAGGTTGGTTTCCTCTTTAATCCATTTATAATCTCTCTGGCCAGGCTTTGCTTGTGGTAGGTGAGCTGCTAATCTTTTCACGTTATGTACTTCGGCGTGTCTATGACACTCGTGCTGGCTGAGCCCAATTTGCCATGTGAACTGCGTTTCAGTGTTCACCTGCATAGATCGTACCGGTGAGAGGTGGCCTTACCCCTTTACATTTGCTATAATGACAAGCAACGGACTGGTAATCACCAGATTTTCTGCATTTGGAGCAAATTGTGTGAAGGTGTTTAATCTGATGTCTCACGGCCATGTGTTTGCAGAACTCACCCACCCCGGGGAGTAGCAGATGGCAGAGCAGCCCATCAACGGGGTATTGGATCTCCACTTCACTCTGTACGGTTCTGTCGTCACTGGGTGGCAGCTCCACAGGCTTGATGTAGGTTGGTGGAATACTTGTCTCGTCTTGGGGCTCCTCAACCCCGTTAATGTCCAAAGTTACCATTCCCTTGAACTTATTTTTAATAAAGGTCAGTGTTTTCATGGCTTTGGTGTCATCCCTTTCGATTCGAGGTCTTGACTCCGACACCTCGTGTTGTTTGTTATTCACTACTAAGGATTTCAGATCTTCCAGTCTGGCTTGTTTCACCAGTTCCCAGCAGGGTGTAGGTAGTAGCGTCAAAATTGTCTCGAATCCACCTCGGTGGTTTGTATTGAGGGGGACTATTTCTCTAGTCCGTTGAGCTCGGAACTAGCACTTGTGTGGCAATTGCAACTTGTGCAGTGGCTGCTACAAAAGGCACAACTGTGGGGACGCTTTTTCTCTGTGTCACTCCCCACCCGGGCTGCTCTGACCAATGACAGTCAACCATTTTTATACAATAATGCTGGTCTCCGGAGGCCACAATCAACACAGTGCTCTTTCGAAGGTCGTTTATCCAACGAAACTTTTTCTATATATGCCAACTTGGATAACATTGACATTGTTACCAGCAGGAGCCACGAGGGGGCACCACCGACGCTGTGGATGGTGAGAACACCAACCACCACAGGTCACGTAACTACTATCCAGACGGACTGACTGGTGAGGCCGCCATCATCAGGCATATTGCTCCTGCCAAATGAAGGAGCATTCCCCTAGTCCCACTCCCCTGCCTTATCCCCGTAACCTTGCACATTCTCTCGCTTAGGTAGAAATCAATTTTTTTTGAATGCCTTGATTGAACCTGCCTCCACCACCCTTTCAGGAAGATTGTTCCAGATCCCAACCACCCTCTGTGAAAAACTTTCCTCCCACCACATTTGCTCCTTTTGCCAATTATTTTGACCTGTGCCCTTTAGTTCACCTCTTGTATGGGAACCTTTTCTCACTGTGTACCCTGTTTCGTTACCCTCAGGATATTGAATATCTCTATCAAGTCTCCTCTCAGCTGCCTTTTCTCCAAGGAAAACAATCGCAACCTCTCCAACCTACCCTAATAGCTATAGTGGTGTATCCCTGGAATCATTTTTGTGAAAGTCCTCTAATTTCTCCAATGCCTTCACATCCTTCCTGAAGTGTGGTGCTCAGAACTGGACACAGTACTCCTGATGCGGCCTAATTGTCTTACACAAGTTCCTATTATTAAAGTCTGAGATAGTATGTGCTTTGTTAACTGTTCTCTCAACATGCCCTGCCATCTTCAGTGACCTATGTACATAGACACAGAGGTCCCTCAGTTCCTGCATCTCCTTTAGAGGCCGACCCTCTATAAAATATACTGTCTCTCCATATTCTTCCTGCCTAAACGAATCACCTCCCACTTTGCTGCAATGAACTTCATTTGCCATTTGTCTGCCCAATCCACAAACATGTCGATGCCCTTTTTTTGGAGTTCATCGCAATTGCCAACATTTCCAATCTTAAATCATCTACAAATTTTGAAATCATGCCCTGCACACCACAGTCTAAGGAAGAGCAAGTTACCCAACACTGACCCCTGGGGGCCTCCATTACAAACTTTCATCCAATCTGAAAAACAATCATTTACCCACTACAGTTGCCTGTCCCTCAGCCAATTTCTATCCAAGTTCCTACTTTCCCTTTTATTGCATGAGCTGGAATTTTGCTCAAGTCTGTGTGGCACTGTATCAATGTCAAATCCATAAACACCACGTCAATGTGTTTCCCTCATCAATCTTCATTTATCACCTCTAAAGAACATTCAAGTTATTGTCTAAGGTCCTGGTGCCTTATCTATTTTAAGTAAAGATGGCCTTTCCAACACCACCTTCCTCAATTGAAAGTTCTTCTGATGGAGAAGTTACCACCTCTCACCTCAGCCTAGGTACATTTCTTAAAAAAAACAGATGCAAAGTACTCATTCCACACCTCCGCAATTACTCCAGCCTCCACTTGCAAGATCCCTTTTATGTCTCTAATTGGCCCTACTCTCGCTTACCACTTATTATTTAGGTGTTTGCAGAAGACCTTGGGATTTCCTTTTATGTTCCCTGACGGCCTCTTCATGCTCTCTCCTTGCTTTTCTGATTTAGTTTCTTCACTTCCCCTCTGGTCCTTCTAAATTCACCCGGGTTCTCCATTGTATTTTTCTACCTGACATCTGGCGTATACACACTTCTCCCTTTTTATCTTTACCTCCTATCTCTCATCATCCAGGGCTTTCTGGATTTAGTTGTCCTACCCTTTCCCCTTCAAGGGAATATATCTTGACATTTCCTGCAACACTTTTCCTTTGAATGTGGCCATTGCTCAGCCACTGTCTTTTCTGCCTATATTTGATTTCAACTCACTCGTCTCGGATGCATCCTCATCCCGTTGAAGTTGGCTTTCCCCCAATTATTCCTGTTCTGGATTGTTCACTGTCCTTTTCCATGATTAATGTGCACCTTGTGATACAATGGTCACTGCCCCCTAGATCCTGTCTGTGCTACTTGAACCTTTATCTGGTTTCTTAATCAGAAGGTCAAATCATGAACTGGGCCCCAGGTGTCATTGTGTACCCTATATTGGCTCACGCTAGTGGTTCCATTGCCCTTGTATGTGCAACTTGGGATGGGACATGGCTCTGATCCATCACCTCCAGGTTACGGTTGATAGTTTGTGCGCTTTGAGTCAAACCCACATGTCGGCTGAACATATTCAGGTGATATGGGCACAACACTACATTTGCATCCCCTCCTTACACACCCCTTCAGATCAATGCTGGTCATGGAGTTCCCCTACTCCTCCATGATACCCACACATAAACCATGTTGAATGACACTGATATCTTCCACCCAGTATACTGGCACTGATCATTGTTACTGATCCATCAATGGTATCCTGAGAACTATTCCCATCATAGACTGTAGTCAGTGTAATATTTGGGACTGGGTATGCTTTGCATGGCAACTGCAGCTGGCATGGGTTCATGAGATTGGCATAAGTACTCGTAGCCTTTAGGTGTCTGTCAATCCATGATGGTATGTAACCTTGCAACAAATTCTCTAAATTACTACACTCTGGGCACCGTACATAACACACACACCATTTTGGGCAGCCTGGCCTGAAGTATCCTGGTCCTCTATGAAATTGCCTGTGGTCTGGGCATGAGTTTCCAACTCAGCTATTTCTTTTTAGGTGAATAATCATTACTTGGTCTTCCTGTAACTCTTGTCCCTCAACCTCACTACCCTTCCCCAATATTCTCTAGCGTTCCTGTAAGGTAACGACCTATATTTGTAGCTGGGCATCAAGACCAGTGACATCCCTGTATTAAACACTGTAGAGAAATCCTCCTGACATTCATCCCCATAATTCAGCTCACGGAATTGTGGTAACATTTCCCTTAAGTTTCTTGTACAATTTCTTGTTGCTTCTGGGCAGCATTGGGGTTCCCGTACCTCTGTTAAGCTGAGGGTGACAGATGCGACCTCATAATGCAGATCACGGTCTGACACCTGGGTTGGAATCAACACCAGCCCATTCCTAGGCCCTGGTGTTGTTATGGAGCACTTGACCTTCTTATCCTGGGTCTTTGGGGCAATTAGTAGGGATTTCTTTTCTTGCGCTCGCAGTTTGGTACCGTTGACTCTGTATTTGGAGGATCTGGGACCACATGAGTCTAAACTCTGGATCCAGTATGGACTGGATCCAGAGTCTTGTCATGGTCATTTTAAAAGTGATAGCCACCCCCCTTCTGGCATTTACATTCTGGCGCACACATGCTATTGGATCCTTCTTCCACCTGTCCCAACACAATTTCACTCCTTCCTTAGTTCCCAATCTTTCCCAGTCCATGGATTCGTTGCCTTTAGCTTTGTCTTCTGTAACCACCAGAGATGCTCCCTCGATCCTATGCAAACGTGACTTCCCTCTTTCACCCCCACCTTGCCTGGCTGTGATATTTTAATATTGGGCAAGGCACCAATGCTTCCCCAAATTTGTAACCAGTGAGATTGGAATACTTAGTGAATTTGACACCAACCATCCCAGCCACCCTCACTTATGGAAGTACGTAGCTATCACGTTGGTGCCTTGTGCTTTACCTGCTCCGTTACAGTTGGCCTGTCTTCACCCATACCAACCCGTAAAAGACATTTTGACGCCCACTTTATTTCTCCATGTCCTGTGCCAATCTGACTGAACGTGGTGATAATCCTGAGTGCATTTTATTTTGCACCCGAGGCTCAATTGCTTTGGTGAGGGGGATGGGGGAGAAAGAAATGGCACTGCTTGGAGGTCTTCCCTCCATAAGTCAGACTTAGTGCCCATTTGTACATAATGTATGCTACAATTACCATGTCCCTTTCTCCTGTCCTCCAGCTCAGGAATTGCGGCTCAGGTTGTTGTGTGATGAGGGCGCCTCAGATTGTAAATCATACGGACTCAAAACGTTAACTGTATTCAGTTTGTCCCTGTGAACTGCTGCAGTCCACAGTGTCATTGGGAAGGAAGTTTCTGGATTTTGACCCAGCGACAGTGAAGGAATGGCAATATATTTCCAAGTCAGGATGATGAGTGACTGGAGGGGTACTTCCAGGTGGTGGTGTTCCCATCTATCTGCTGCCCTTGTCCTTCTAGATGGTGTGGTGGTCGTGGGTTTGGAAAGTGCTGTCTAAGGAGCCTTGGTGAAATCCTGCAGTACATCTTGTACGTGGTATACACTGTACTGTGCGTTGGTGGTGGAGGAAGTTAATGTTTGGATGTTATGCCAATCAAGTGGGCTGCATTGTCCTGGATGATGTCAAGTTTCCTGAGTGTTGTGGGAGCTGCACTCATCCAGGCAAGTGGAGAGTATTCCATCACATTCCCGACTTGTGCCTTGTAGATGGTGGACAGGCTTTAGGGAGACAGGAGGCGAGTTACTCTTGCAGAATTCCCAGCTCTTGTAGCCACAGTGTTTATATGATTAGTCCAGTTCAGTTTCTGGTCAATTGAAACCCCCAGGATGTTGATAGTGAGGGATTTGGTGATGGTAATGGCATTGAACATCAATGGGCGATGGATCATCTCTTGTTGGCGTTGGTCATTGCCTGACGTTTGGAGTGAATGTTATTTGCTATTTGTCAGCCCGAGCCTGGATATTGTCCAGGTCTTCTGCATTTGGACATGGACTGTATCAGTGTCTGAGGAATCATGAATGGTGCAAAACATTGTGCAATTATCAGCGAACATCCCCACTTCTGATCTTATGATGACGGGAAGGTCATTGATGTAGCAGCTGAAGATGGCTGGGCTGAGGAAACTACCCTGAGGAACTCTTGTGGTGATGTCCTGGAAGTGAGATGATTGACATCCAGCAACAACAACCATCTTCCTTTGTGCTAGGTATGATTCCAACCAGTGGACAGTCTTCCCCCTGATTCCCATTGATTCCAGTTTTGCTAAGGCTCCTTGATACCACACTAGGTCAAATGCGGCCTTGATGCCAAGGGCAGTGAGAGTCGGCTCACCTCTGGAGCTCAGCTCTCTTGTCCATGTTTGAACCAAGGCTGGAATGAGGTCAGGAGCCGAGTAGCCCGGCCCTGGCGGAACCCAGACTGGACGTCAGTGAGCAGGTTATGCTAAGCAAGTGCCACTTGATAGCACTGTTTATGACCCCTTCCAGTGGTCACTCCTACTGATACCGTCATGGAGAGGAGCATCTGCGGCAGGCAGGTTGGTGAGGATGAGGTCAACTGTTTTTCCCTCCTTGGTTCGCTCACCACCTGCCGCAGACTCAGTCTAGCAGCTGTGTGATTTAGCACTCAGTCAGTGGGTGCTACCGAGCCACTCTTGGTGATGGACATTGTAGTCCCCCGACCAGAGTACATTCTGCGCCCTTGCCACCCTCAGTGCTTCTTCCTAGTGGTGTTCAATATGGAGGAGCACTGATTCACCAGCTGAGGGAGGGGGCGGTATGTGGTAGGGTAGAAGGTGGTAACCAGCAAGAGGTTTCCTTGCCCATGTTTGACCTGTTGCCATGAGACTTCATGGGGTCCAGAGTTGAAGTTGACTCCCAGGGGCGACTCCCTCCTGACTGTGTATACTGTGCTGTCACCCCTGCTGGGCCTGTCCTGCCGGTGGAACAGGACATAGCCAGGGATGGTGATGGTGGAGTCTGGGACATTGGCCAGAATTTTCCTCCTGACGTGCAGGTGACAGAGACCGCACATCAGCGCTTAAAATGTTGCACGGGCGTGCTGATGTCACTGGGCGTACTCAACAGCAGGGCGTTTTCCCGCCATTAATTAAAGGCCTCGTTAAGGCCCTTAACTTGCCAATCATCCTGTATTTTGAGGGGCCCGTGTGAACTTCGGGTCGGCGCACGGGCCCAACCGGCAGGCGGGTGTGAGGTTTTTTTAATAAAACTCATGCAATGTCGGGATATTTGGACTTAGAGGGGTTGATCAATTTTACATGCAGCTATAATTGATGAAAGTGTTTTAAAGTTGCCTGTGTGATTGTTAACAGTTCTCATCGATTTCCAAGAGCTTCTTGTGTACTTTGAAACCAGTCTGCAGACAGGAATCTTTCTCGGGCCTGCAGCTTTCCAGAGGCCTCCATTTAGCCTGGGTATGGGTTCTGACATCTCCACTGGAGGCAGCTCCTCTGAGGAGGAAGGGAGGGATAGAATAAGGAAGAGTCCAGGACTGGTCGATCAGCCTCCAGGGGAGCCACCTTTGGGTGTCCAGGCGCAGGCACAAAGGGTGCAGGGCAAAGAGGTTGTGCAAGAGGCCACAGAAGACGCCACTATCCTGCTGCCAGGGTTTACAGGCGGCGAAGCAGCTACCTCAATATGACTGAGGTGCAGTGCCGAAGGAGGCTCCGACTCTCAAGGGAGACAGTCAACTATATCGGTCAGATGATTGGCCCTGAGGTCTCCCCTAACTGTGTGGGTGGACACCCCATGCCAGCGGCTCTGAAGGCCACAGTTGCCCTCCATTTCTATGCCTCTGGCTCCTTCCAGGGCTCGGTGGGTGATCTTTGCGTTGTCTCCCAATCAGCTGTACACACTTGTGTCAAGCAGGTTACAGATGTTCTGTTCAGACGGGTATTGAACCTTCATCCACTTCCTCTGCGACCAGGCAAGTCAGACACAGTGAGCCAGAGGCTTCGTGGCCATTGCTGGCTTCCCCTGTGTCCAGGGTGCTATAGACTGTACACATGTGGCCATCAAGGCGCCAGCAGGTGAGCCCGGTGCCTTCATCAACAGGAAGGGCTTCCACTCCATGAACGTACAGATAGTGCGTGATCACAGGATGCAGATTCTACAAGTCTGTGCAAGGTACCCAGGCAGCTCCCACGACGCCTACATCCTCAGACACTCCCAGGTGCTGGGGCTCTTCAGTGCTCCAGCCCGGCTGGATGGTTGGCTGCTGGGTGACAAGGGCTATCCCCTCAGAAGGTGGCTCATGACGCCTCTCCGCCATCCAAGAACAGAAGCTGAACAGCACTACAATGCCTGGACTGCTCGGGGCGCACTCCAGTACCCACCAGATTGGGCCTCTCTGATAGTGGTCTGATGCTGCATCCTGCACAATCTTGCGCTGGAAAGGGGGGATGCAGTTGATGAAGACCTTGACGCCCTGGATGAGGCTGCACATGATGTATCCAGCAGTGGCTCAGAGGATGAGGAAGCACAGGGCGATGATGAGGGGCAGCACGCCGACCCACTACTACACCAAGGAGGCAGGGACACCCGGGACACTTTAATCCAAAGAACCTTCAGCTAGCTCCACACACATGGATCAGCAGGAACAGCATTGCCTGGAACTTCCACACGTGGGACTTATGTGATACATTTTCGACTTCTTCATCAGCTGCAACTAAGGGCTTAGTACAGAAACATCAATGTCCACTCAAACACTCATGATATGTCTGTGAAACAGAGAAATACAGCACAAAGGAAACACCCTCAGACATGGTAACAAATGTGGACTTAATTGCCACCAAAAACATGAATGAACATCACTCTGACGTTGAGAATCAAAAATTCCCTAATCTCGAGCCAACACAAAATCACCAGTGACAAACCCGGGGAGTGCCTAACGTGCCTTACGCTTTCATTTGCAGGTGCCTCATCTTGGTACCGCTCCATCGCTCGGAGTGGTTTGTGAGACAGCCTGCTGACTCTGCTGTCCGGTTGGCCTCGATGACCTTGGCCGTCCTATGGCCTGTGGAGCCTGTGCTGACCCCGCCTGGGAGGGAGTGGCCAGTTCCAGAACTGGCACCTCCCCAGTTGTCGCAGCCTCAATGGATGCAACGGTCAGTGGCAGAGGGGCGGAGGAGCTGCTGCCCTCATCCTGAGCGCCCTGAGAGGAGCCCGCAGAGATGACAGGCAGCTGCTGCACTGACGTGAGGTTACATTGGACCTCCCTGCTCACTGCAGAAGGATGGGCACCGAGCTGGGACACTTGGTGCCCAAAACATCTCCCACATTGCCAATGACCACCTGTGGCCATTAGCGCTGGGAGGGCTTGCAGGTCCGAGCGTAACCCAATCAGATGCTGATCAATCTGTTGGAAGCCCCTCTCCATGAGAGTCGCAAATCTCTCAATGGAGGAAGCCTGAAGCTCTGTCCTGAGGTTCATGCCATCACTGACACTCTGCCTGGACTCTTCCACCACAGAGACCAACTGAAACACACCCTCGTGCAACCCTGCCAGATGCTCCCGCGCACGCGGCCGCTTGTCCTGCAGCTGCTGCATGGCGGACTTCTCCAGAGGCACATCATCACTGCTGGACTCAGCATGTGCTTGGCCCCCTGCAGACCACCGGCTGCTGGCACCAGCGGCACTCTCTGTCCGTGCCATCTCCTCCAGCGATTGTGCGGTGCCATCTCCATTGTGCCCAGGGACACTAGCTGACTTTATAATCCTCGCTGCGCTGGTGCCTGGCTGGCTGAAATGATGTGACGCTCGTGCCAAGTGATGCCCCTCAGGTGTGGAGGGGGGACTCTGGACTGGTTCCTGGCGGCCATGCGGTGGTGATGCTGAAATTAACAACAAGGACAGTGGATCAGGTAGCGTTCAGTCAGTAACACCTTACATCCCTTTCACCCCCCACCCAGGCTCATAGTGCACTCAACGTTCAAGAACCTAAGGAGACGAACATTGGTGGGGTGGTAAATAGTCAAGAGGAGGCCCAAACATTACACACGCATACAGACAGGCTGGTCAGATGGCCTAAGGAATGCCACATGGAATGTTATGTGGATAAGTGTGTGGTTAAGCACTTGGGCAAGGCAAACAAGCTACAGGAATACAGGAGAAATGGTAGGACTGTGGAAAGTAAGGACGATTACAGGGACCTTGCTGGGCAGACCCGTTAAGGTAGCAGAACAGGAACATAAGGCGTTTAACAAGGTCAAAGCCAGACTTGCCTTTATTAGCCGAGGAATAGAATGTAGGAAAAGGGAGGTCATGTTACAAGTGCAGAAAATGCTGTCGAGGCCACAGCTACACTTCTGCGTTCAGTTGTGACCTGCGCTTCATGGCAGGGATGGCATTGGAGTGGGGAGAGTGCAGAGGTTCCTGACCTGGATGCATGCTGGCCTGGAGAGTTGGAGTTATGAGGAAACATTGCAAACACTTGCCACATTTGCCGTGGAGCACAGGAGATTGACAGGTCACATTATTGACCTTCATACCGTTATGAGGGGCATAGACCGGGTGGACAGAAGGCAACATTTGCTCTTGGCCCAGGGGTGACTAACGTGGTGACATTTATTTAAGTTGAGTGCCATGAGGTTCACAGGTGAGGTGCTGAGGACCTTTTGGACAGAGTGATGTGGGACGCACTGGTTGAAAGGGTGGTGGAAGTACAAACCCTCCTAAGATGCAATAAGTATTTGGATGTGCAGCAGCGATGCCATGGCATGTTAGGCCATGGGGATAGTGTCAGAAATGGGATAAGGCAACTTTGGAAGGCGCTAGAGACACGCATTCTCAAGGGGCCGAGGGACCTTTGTGTATGACCCACACGTCTGACTGTCAATCTGTGAATGAACAGTGTTGCTGCATTAACGATTGCGGCAACCATCATAAGACCATAAGACATAGAAGCAGAAATTAGGCCATTCGGCCCATCGAGTCTGCTCCACCATTCAATCATGGCTGATAAGTTTCTCAACCCCATTCTCCCGCCTTCTCCCCGTAACCTTTGATCCCCTTACCAATCAAGAACCTATCTAAAAACACTCAATGACCTGGCCTCCAAAGCCTTCTGTGGCAATGAATTCCATAGATTCACCACTCTCTGGCTAAAGAAGTTTCTCCTCATCTCTGTTCTAAAAGGTCTTCCCTTTACTCTGAGGCTGTGCCCTCGGGCCCTAGTCTCTCCTACTAATGGAAACATCTTCCCCACGTCCACTCTATCCAGGCCTTTCAGTATTCTGTAAGTTTCAATCAGATCCTCCCCTCATCCTTCTAAACTCCATCAAGTATAGACCCAGAGTCTTCAAACGTTCCTCATATGTTAAGCCTTTCATTCCTGGGATCATGAACCTCATGAATCATGTTCTCGTGAACCTCCTCTGGACCCTTTCCAGGACCAGAAAATCCTTCCTGAGATACGGGGCCCAAAATTGCTCACAATATTCTAAACGTGGTCTGACCAGAGCCTTATAAAGCCTCAGCAGCACATCCCTGCTTTTATATTCTAGTCCTCTTGAAATAAATGCCAACATTGCATTTGCCTTCCTAACCACCGACTCAACCTGCAAGTTAACCTTAAGAGAATCCTGGACTAGGACTCCCAAGTCCCTTTGCACTCCAGATTTCTGAATTCTCTCCCCAGTTAGAAAATAGTCCATGCCTCTATTCTTCCTACCAAAGTGCATGACCTCACTCTTCTCCACGTTGTATTCCATCTGCCACTTCTTTGCCCATTCTCCTAACCTGTCCAAATCCTTCTGCAGCCTCCCCACCTCCTCAATAGTACCTGTCCCTCCACCTATCTTTGTATCATCTTTCAAACTTAGCCAGGATGCCCTCAGTTCCTTCATCTAGATCATTAATGTATAAAGTGAAAAGTTGTGGTCCCAACACCGACCCTTGCGGAACTCCACTAGTCACCGGCCGCCATCCTGAGAAGGTCCCCACTCTCTACCTCCTGCCAGACAGCCAATCTTCTATCCATGCTAGTACCTCGCCACTTTAAAACCATGGGCTCTTATCTTACTGAGCAGTCTCCTGTGCGGCACCTTGTCAAAGGCCTTCTCGTTACCTCCTCAAAGGATTCTAACAGATTTGTCGGGCATGACCTCCCCTTGATGAAACCATGCTGACTTTGCCCTATTTTACCATGCACTTCCAAGTATTCTGAAATCTCATCCTTAATAATGGACTCTAAAATCTTACCAACGACCGAGGTCAGGCTAATCGGCCTGTAATTTCCCGTCTTTTGCCTCACTCCCTTCTTAAACAGGGAGGTTACATTAACCATTTTCCAGTCATCTGGGACTCTCCCTGACTCCAGTGATTTCTGAAAGATCACCACTAACACCTTCCATCAGTGCTTTGGATGGTGGGAAGACAGAGTGGATGGGACTGTGGGCCTCAAATACCTGTCCGCTGCACCCCAGCCTCGCCAACACCTGCTGACCTGGCCGCCTGCCTCCTCCCCAGCTCCATGGCCTGTTCTTCGAAGTGGGTCAGTTTGTGCAGCAAGACCCGGCCACCACCAGTGCGCAAATGCTCCTGGGCGTTGTGTTCAGTTTTTGCCTGAAGAACAGAGAAGAGGATTTATTAAGGCTGGTTGCTCATGTACTCTGCACGTGCACGCCGCACCCCAACCACTGGCCCATCTGAGGCCTCCAGCGGCTCCTGTCCACACTACTGGTGATCAGTCCCCAGGAGAGAGTACGGCTGGTCCCAACCCCCTCCCCCAACAGCCACCTTGGACACATTCGGAGTCCATCACTTTGAATAGCACACGGGTCTTAGCGCCCATGGCAAGGAGGTGTAACTAGGTGCGGCGCCGAGGCCAGCAGATGGCACTTGGCCACCACACCTTGAGTCTCCCCTTGCACCATCTCATTACCATCAATAAGACATGTGTTGGAGTTCTGAGTATGTGTCGAGCTGCCTCCCCTGCAGGTTGCCCCCAGACTACTCAAATGCAACAAACACCAACATATGCTTCGGGGAGAACCCATCTTCTCCTCAACCACTAAGGCTGATGTAAGCATGGTCAGTACCCGCTTGCCCACCCAGCATGTGCCAGATGCCCAATGCAGTAATCACAGCAAGACATGGGGGTGGGGGGTTAATGGCTGAGGATACCTGCTGGGTAAAATGGCCAAGGCTGACATGGTACTCACCCTTCCAGAGCGCAACAAATCATTGAAGCTTGCGGCACTGGGTCAAGCAGGTCACAGCTACGGTCTGCGTAGGCTCCAGCACTGACACCAAGCCAAGCACAGCCTCATGTATCTCCACCAGAGGGTCCCGCACACCCAGCCGCATCTCATGAGTTGGCTGCATCGCGGACAACTCCAGATGCTCATTATCAGCCACGGGCTGAGCATGTGCCTGGGCCCCTGCCGTCCTCCGACTGCTGGTGCCGTGGGCACTCTGACTCCTCCAGCGACTGTGAAGTGCCCTCACCGCTCTGCCCCAGGACACTAGCCGAAGATCTGATGCCCACCGAGGTGCCAGTGTCTGCACTGGTGCCTGCCTGGCAAAGATGGTGTGATGCTTGTGATGTTGGAACTTCATAGCCCTCAGATGTGGGAGGTGGCCCCTGCTGCTCTGGGTCCCAGCCCTGCCCCACTGATGCTGAAAGGAAGAGTAAGGACATTTGATCAGTTAGCGTGCGGACAATGTCAATGTACATACCTGTCCCCCCGGATCATCATGTGCTCATCATTCCACACGCAGTGGGCAAGCCATGTTGGTAACGTCACTCACTCAACAATCAGCACCGCCATGGATGTTGGGAGACGACTGGTGACGTGAGTGCTGGCCGCACATACCTGCCTGTGGAACCCCAGCCTCTCCGGCTCTGGTGGACCTGGACGCATGGGGCCCCTCCAAGGCCGAGGGCCTCCTGCTCGAAGCGACTGGCCCACCGCCAGCCCTCACCCGCTCGTCAGTGTGTGATAATTCTTCTCCTGGAAATGAGAAAAGAGCATTGAGAAGTGATACTTGTACCGTGAGTCTCCTCGTGGCCGGCCCACCCTAAGCCCAGTTGGCCATTGCAGGGGTCCAGTGCATCCTTACCCTGCTGCTGTCGAACGCTGTCTCAAATATCCCAGGTGTGTCCTTTTCCCCCTTAATTGGCCTGCCCGCATGAAATGGTGGCGCAGACTCGATTGCCACCGGTGATCGGGTCCACGCCCGCTCCCACACGGCTCGACCGACATGGGGAAAGTTCCCCCACATGGGCTTTTACCACTTTGACCATTCTCCCACGTGGGACCTTGTCAAAAACTTTGGACGTCCATGTAGACTACATAAACTGCAACACCCTCATCTACACACCTAGTCACCTCCTCCAAAATTTAATCAGCTTTGTTAGACATGATCTCCCCCTGACACAGCCATACTGACTATCCCTGATTCATCCCTGCCTCTCCAAGCAGAGATTAATCCTGCTCCTCAGAATATTTTCCAATACTTTCCCTACCACTGATGTTAGACTCACTGATCTGTAATTACCTGGTTTATCCCTAATCCCCTTCTTGAATAATGATACCACATTCTCTGTCCCCCAGTCCTCTGGCACCTCTCCTGTGGCCGGAGAGGATTTGAAAATTAGTGTCGGAGCCTCTGCAATCTCCTCCCTTGCCTCACAAATCCTGGGCTACATCTCATCTGGGCCTGGGGATTTATCCACTTTTAAGCCTGCTAATACCTCCTCCCTTTCTAATTTTTCAAGTATATCTCAGTCTCCCTCCCTGTTTTCTATAATATCTCGTCTTTAATTAGCAGCCTGCTCCCCTGTGATGTCATTGTGTTTATTTTAGTGCTGGTTTGAATCGCTCTTTGGGGTCTCTGTCTCTCTCCCCTGCTCTTTATTCACACTCTGTGCTGCTGTCACCCAGGGCTGCTCTCACTCCTGTCACCGATAACCTTCTCTTGTCCAAATGGATTAAACATTCCCCTCCTACCCCTGTTTAATCTTGTAATTTTGTCAGATCTGGAGGAATCTTACTGTCCAATAAATGATCCAGTCGGACTCCATGTGATTAATCATCCTGTTTCCCATCAAACCATAAACCCCTTCCGTGTATTTCCAAGGAACACAATTTTTTGTTACTTCAATACAAAAATGGAATCCATGTGGTTTACATAAAAACCACCATTTGTACCGGCATCAGAGTTAATGCAACAACATTGTGTGTTTAGCTGGAATTTGCTGCCCTCTAGATGATGTAGACAGAGGGACAAAGTTTTGGTGAATGAAAACCTGTATTTACACCAGCCAAAAATGCCCTGGAAGTGGAGGAAGATAGTGGGTGTAATTACTAAGCCAGCACTTGATCAGAAGAGCTAACAATCGCCTGTGCCATTTGGCTGTTAAATGACCCTCTATTCATGGTCTTGTGACGTGATAATCATTTTATATGGGGTTAAGGAAGACATTTGATTGCTTTTTTCCTGATACATCTGTTATCAGTTTGTCCAATTGTTTTTTCAATATTAATCTCCCTTATGTCTCTGTCCACCTTCATGACATCACCCTCCATGCCATAACTTTTAATGACTTTTTTTTTATTCATTCATAGGCTGTGGGCAACACTGGCTAGTCCAGCATTTATTGCCCTTCCCTAACTGCCCTCGAGAGGTGGTGGTGAGCTGCCACCTTGAACCGCTGCAGTCTGGTGTAGGTACACCCACAGTGCTGTTAGGAAGGGAGTTTCCCTCTTGGTCCCCTCACCACCTGCCGCAGACTCAGTCTAGCTGCCCTGATCATTATAACTTGGCCAGCTTGGTCTGCACCGGTACTAGTGAGCCACTTGATGGACATTAAAGTCTCCCAACCAATGTACATTGTGCTCTTTCCACCCTTAATGCTTCCTCCAAGCGGTGTTCCACATGGAGTACTGAATCACCCACAGGTGGGGATTGTGGCTGGCTGGTACATGGTGATCAGCAGGAGGTTTTCTTGCCCATGTTTGACCTGATACCCTGAGACTTTGTGGGGTCTGGAGTCAATGCTGAGGACTCCCAAGTTGTGGTAAGTGAGGGGATATCCCCTCCTACTGTCTCAGGTCACGTGATGTTCTGTTAAATCTCTGACAAGTGAACCCTAAGCATGGGCTGTGTGGAGGGGTGGGGCTGTGTGGAGGGGTGGGGCTGTCTGGAGGGCGGGGCTGTCTGGAGGGCCCCAATCGAGTGTGTAACACCTGAAAAACTCAAGTTTGGCAGTTTCTTGTTGAAACCTGTCTGCTCCGGCGAGTCATTACATTTGGTGACGAGGGTAAAATTAGCTCCGACTCTGCACCTCACCCTGTTACTGGGAGCATGTTGATTTTTTTTTTTTTTTTGCAACTACTTACCAGTCATCCCGCTCTCCGGCAGAACTGATCCTTATCCTATAGTTCTATATCCCAGTGTGTCCATTAACACCGTATATAGTTGTGTACATTTGATGTGAGTGCCAACATGATATAAATGTTGCTTTTGTCTTAATGGCCTGAGTATGCTTCACTTGTTTTCTAGATGCAGGGCCACGCCAGTATCTCATACTAGATGTGAGTGGCTCTAAACTTTATTGCACAGGCACTGAGTGGACTTTGGGTTCAAAGGAAAAGGTCATTTCAAACATCCGGGATGGAGGGGGCAGCCCTGGCATGAGGTGGCAGGTCTTTGGCAGCCCCGCTGAAGGAGTGTTGGATCAAGGTGTCCCTGCCTCCCTGAAGGATTCCGAGGCCTGGTCTCCACACCCTCAGTGTTCTCCTCGTCGGGCTCCTCTTCTGGCTCACTATTGGCTTCATCCTCTGTGGCCTGTGGAGCCAGCAATCACTGCAAACCCTGTGGCTCGCTCAGCCTGGCTGGCTTCGTACATACGGAAATGAATCAACGGCATTACCTGCCTGAACAGAGCTTCTGACACCAGCTTGACGCAACTGTGGACAGCTGATTGGGACACTCCACACAGATTCCCCACTGAGCCCTGGAAGGAGCCAGAGGCATAGAAGTTGAGGGACTTTGTGACCTTCAGAGCCATTGGCATGGGGTGTCCACCCACTCAGTCAGAGCTGATCTCAGGCCCAATCATCTGGAGGTCACAATCTCCGTGGAGAGGCGGAGCCTCCTTCAACACTGCACCTCGAACATATTGAGTTAGCTGCATCGCCGCCTTTAACCCTGGCAAGATAATGGCACCTTCTGCAGGCCCTTCTGCCTTGGCCTACCTGCTGACCCTGCACCTCTCCTCCCACAGGTCCCTCCCCTGGAAGCAGCACTGGGACACCTGGCCTCCTCTCCCTTCTGCCCCTCTCTTCCTCCTCAGCAGAGGTGCCACCAGGAGAGCACAATCCCCATTAGCAGGGTAACAGAAGGTGGTCTGATACCTGGAAGGGTCCACATGGTCAAACTTCTCCAGGGGCCTTGGAGACACCAATGAGTCCTGAAATGAAGCCTAGAAACACCAAGACCAAAACTCAGAACAGATGAAGCTGTCAAGTTCAAATAAGCAACCAGCAGCAAACTATCTCCTAAATTCCTCACTACTCACGCAGGCAATGCTGCTGACCTTTTAACCCTGCCCTTGGATGAGGTTTCGTTAAAAGACTTCCCAGCTGCCTGTTTTGCCCGTGTGACGAATGCGAAATAGCACGGGCAACGTAAAAATGTTAACAATGACCTTTTTAATGGCCTTAAGTGGCCTTTTAATTGCTGGTGGGCGCAGCTCCAACACCCACATGCGCCCGCTGACCTGAAGTTTGCTGGCGTGCGGGATAACGTCTGGATACTCGCCCGACGCCCTCTCGCGCTATTTCACGTCCGTTCGGGTCGGGCACGTGCCGGCCACAAGGCCAAATATTCTGCCCACGGGGTCAATAGTTGCAGGATATGGGCATGTCACCCTGCAACTGTACGAGGGGCTGTTCTGAGAGGCGATTCGAGTATCGCGTGTGAAATGATGCAGACCCTGCATTCTCACCTTGTCAAATCAGAGTTGGAAGTAGGAAATACTGAATCTGGATGGAATAGGAGGGAAAGTGTTCTATTGCCCAGAGCTCCATCCCCCTCTTCACCATCGCAAAAACATTCAATCTTGGCAGCATTTGCTTTTATTTTTAAAGTGTTTATTTCAAAAATATGCAATAATTTTACAGCCGGAATTCGAATTATGAAAATTAATGCAGATTCATGGAGCATAAGAGCCAATTAAGGTAGCGGGCAGCAAACTAAACTTTGTTCCAGGCAGAGTTGTCTACCATAATTTGTGTGTGCGCATGGGATTTTTGTAATGCCATGTAAATGCAATGGAAACATATTCATTGGTTGCTTTTGAGGGGAATTGGAGGGAGAAAGAAATTGCAGGAATATGGGAAAGAGCTGGGGAGTGGGACCAACTGAATTGCTCTTTGAAAGGGTCACCTCAGACTCGATGGGCCAAATGGCCTCTGTCCAAACTGGACCATTCTATGATTTCTTTATCTCCTTGCTGTGAATATGCTATGTGACCAGTAATGGCAGGTGATCTGATCATTCCGGATTGAGCACTTAAAGCGGTTTGTCGAATTGTTACAATCAAAATTCTGGAAACAGAAAATGCGATGGAGGTTCCTCTGTGTTTTAGGTACTTTTTGGAGAAGTGATGGAATGATGTGTTTGTATCTTTTGTTTAATATGAAAGGCGTGTTTGGGTTTTGAAACATAATTGGTCTGATGACTATGGAAAGCCAAATGTGACATGTGGCTGCTTCATGAGGCTGCCTCTGGAAACAGACATCTTGAAGGCAGTTCAATAAAGATCTCTCAGAAATATGGCTGAAGCACTGCAGCCCTTATCTATGTAACAGGACGGACTGCCCACACCTGTCACACGTCTGCATTTGTACAGAGCTGCCCGGCAGAGGCTCAGGATAACTGTCCTCTGAAACCTAGCCTGCAGAGCCAGTGTGTGAAGATCAACACAACGCTGGATATTTGTGTCAGCCTCCTTTCAAACCATGTCAGGGCATCTGCCACACTGGATTATCCCTAATGTACAGCTGGATCAAGATATAAACTGGAGGATTGTTCCCCATAGCAAAAAACCTCCAGACTTTCCCCAAGAAAATCAGCAGCAGAGTCAGGGGGCAGTGCAAAGTTTCAAAATGTGAGAATTCTGAGAAACCCATTGCTTATTGAAGCCACTCACAATGTCACGGCAATATAGACTCAGGCTCGTCTTGATCATTGGTCACCATCACGTGAACAAGGTTAGGATTACCCTATTGGAAGGGCAATGAAGTGTAGAAACTAAGGCACTAACTGCAGCTGAGCCTAACTATAAATGGGCCCATCTACTGACGTGTTGGAGCAGGGTTTCCGCTGCCTGAACAGACAGTTCGTGGGTGATGAGGAAGCACTTCATCACAAAGGATAGCGAAAATCAGGAATCCTGTCCCACAAAAAGCTGTTTTTTGGCTAGGTTAATTGAAAGCTTAAAATATTAGCCCTTTTTTTTGTTTAATTAGATTATTGCAGGATGGGAAAACAAGGTGGATACAATGAGTTAAGATACAGATCAGCCATGATCTAATTGAACAGGGGAACCAATTCAGAGATGATGAATGGACTACTTCTGTTTCTATGTTCCTAAGCTTATTGAGGGATATGGGGATCAAGCACGGGGTAATTTATGAGGTAGAGATTAGTCATGATCTAAGTTAATGGTGAAGTGCACTCAATGAGCTGAATGGCCTACTCCTGTTGCTATAAATATGTACAACCACTGTCAATGGTGAGAGGCAAAGAATCCAGTCACTGCCCATGTTCCCTGTTCTGAGACAAGATCACATGGAAACCTGCATTCTAGCGCAATATTGTACCCTAAATGAACCCAAGTGTTTGCAAACTTAATTTTAAAATATGACCCATTTAATGGAGGGCTCACCCGTCATATCACAGTTTAAGCCTCACCCTCACCAAGTGCACCAGTGAGCCCAGACATCACAATACATTTCTAAACTGCAGACAGGGGGCTACTCAAATTAGTTTCAGTGAAGGAAACGGAGCTGCATTTGCTGTTGATCTAGGACTGATTATAGTCAGCTAGAAGAACTGAAAAAGTTTACTTTCTGAAGGGAGTGTGAACAATGGAAGCATCCACTGAGAGATCCAATGGAAGGTTGTTAATATTGAAAGGTTGGTCTTAACCTGTGTCTCAAACACTTATCTCGTATTGTTATGTGTGAAGAACGAATTCAGTAATACTGCTGCACAGTAGAGTGGAATAATGATATTTGTTGTCATGAGTAACCTTCCATATCATTGTTCATAGAGAGATGGGAGCCTGGAGCAGGACTCCCGATGGTTAATCAGGACCCCGGTTCTCAGGTCCCTGACTGACTTGTCTCACTGCCAGTCACAGAGTTCGATGTTCATGCTCTTTTCTGTAACTATATTCTGCCACTTATCATTGGTAGATCTGTCACAAGTCTTATAGGTTTTTAAAAGAAAACAGGTTTTTATGATCTTAATTATGCAATTATCTGACTTCAATTCACCCAATTAAATGTTTTGGTTCAAACAAGACAGAAGCATAAGACAAGATGGACTCTCGAAGTAAATTAAAAGGAATGTTTATTTTAAAACGGAAAAATTATACTTAACACCACAAAATAGACTTTACAGCTTCAAACGAGTGACCAGGTTACTGAAGAGGAAAGTTGTCTTCCTGTTCCTTTGTTGACAATTCTTTCAAATTCTGCCACCAGAGCATTCAGTATCTGACTCGCTGGCAAAGACGTCATTCAAAGCCTTTATTTTTATTCCCTCAATTATCAATGCTTCATCTCAGACCATGTCTGTGTAATTTCATAATTGGTTAGTTTAATTGTTATTTTGTTTTAATTGGAGTTTGACTACCTAGGTCCATAATCTCTTGAAAGGACAATGTTTCTTTTGCAGTGTCTTTTGTTATCTGGCTTTGCACAATTGTCCATTTGGTTATGGTTTTAGCTGAGCTTAGCACAAAATCTCCGATATGGTACTCATCCAAAGCAAAAATAGTATTTTAAAAGATTTTAAATTCAGCTTTAATTACTATTTCTTCAATTATAACTTAATGAGGTACACGATTTGGTCAATCATCTGTTTCTGGCTGGTTCCTAATTATTTAATAATCCTTAATTATAATCACTCGTATTAAAGTACAGAAAGCAAAATAGCTTTTTATCTCATTGTTAATGCAAAATAGTATCTTTTTCCTTTTTATATTCATTGTAATAAGGTAACAAGAAATTAATCTAAAATTGGTCAAGTTACACTAAAATCTAGTTAAGCTTGGTCAGCACAGCTTTGTGGAAGTTGCTGTTTGGACCTCGAGGCATTTTATAAGGTTCTGCTCAGCTGATTATAGTAAAAAGGAGAGTGCATGGAATTGGAGGTAACCTTGTGACATGGGTTATGCTAATCTGTTGGGATATAGGAGAGAGTGTTGGGATAGAGAATTTTCTCAGGGTGACAGGATGTGGACAAGTGGTGTTCCCTGAAATTTGTACTAGGGCCTTGGCTTTTCACTATATTTTTCAATGAATGAGGTGAAGAAATAGAATCCGTAATGATGGCGCTAAGACAGGCGGCACACTAAGTAGTGGGAGCAGAAAGTTGTAAAGGGACATTGATAGATTGAGTGGGTAAAACTAGGGTGGGGTAGGGTTCAATGTGGGGAAGTGCAAAGTCACCCACTTTGAGCTGAAGAGAGGTCAGGATATTTCTAAACGGCGAGAAGCTGAGAACTGAGATAGAAGCCATGAAATAATTGAAAAAGCGACTGAAATGTTTTGTTTTCATCTAAAATGTTTGGATGCTATGTTACAGTTTAGACTGCATCTGGAGAACTGCACTCCGTTCTGGGCACTGCACCTCAGGAAGGATATATTGGTCCTGGAGGGGGTGTAGGGTAGATTCACCAGAATGAGATTGGGGATTAGAAGGTTAAGTTACAAGGACATGTTGCATAGGCTACACCTGTATTCCGTGGAGTAGAGGTTTAGGAGTTGATCTAGTTGAGGTGTTTAAGATTTAAATATATGATAATATGATAGAATAAGACCATAAGACAAAGGAGCAGAAATTAGCCCAATCGGCCCATCGAGTCTGCTCTGCCATTCAATCATGGCTGATAAGTTTCTCAACTCCATTCTCCCGCCTTCTCCCCGTAACCTTTGATCCCCTTACCAATCAAGAACCTATCTATCTCGGTCTTAAATACACTCAATGACCTGGCCTCCACAGCCTTCTGTGGCAATGAATTCCATAGATTCACCACTCTGGCTAAAGAGGTTTCTCCTCATCTCTGTTCTAAAAGGTCTTCCCTTTACTCCGAGGCTGTGCCCTCGGGTCCTAGTCTCTCCTACTAATGGAAACATCTTCCCCACGTCCATTCTATCCAGGCCTTTCAGTATTCTGTAAGTTCCAATCAGATCTCCCCTCATCCTTCTAAACTCCATTGAGTATAGACCCAGAGTCCTCAAACGTTCGTCATATGTTAAGCCTTTCATTCCTGGGATCATTCTCGTGAACCTCCTCTGGACCCTCTCCAGGGCCAGCACATCCTTCCTGAGATACGGGGCCCAAAATTGCTCACAATATTCTAAATGTGGTCTGACCAGAGCCTCATAAAGCCTCAGCAGCACTCCCAAGTCCCTTTGCATTCCAGATTTTTGAATTCTCTCCCCAGTTAGAAAATAATCCATGCCTCTATTCGTCCTACCAAAGTGCATGACCTCTCACTTCCCCACGTTGTATTCCATCTGCCACTTCTTTGCCCATTCTCCTAACCTGTCCAAATCCTTCTGCAGCCTCCCCACCTCCTCAATACTACCTATCCCTCCACCGATCTTTGTATCATCTGCAAACTTAGCCAGGATGCCCTCAGTTCCTTCATCTAGATCATTAATGTATAAAGTGAAAAGTTGTGGTCCCAACACCGACCCTTGCGGAACTCCACTAGTCACCGGCCGCCATCCTGAGAAGGACCCCCTTATCCCCACTCTCTGCCTCCTGCCAGACAGCCAATCTTCTATCCATGCTAGTACCTTGCCTCTTTAAAACCATGGGCTCTTATCTTACTGAGCAGCCTTCTCTGCGGCACCTTGTCAAAGGCCTTCTTGTTACCTCCTTAAAGAATTCTAACAGATTTGTCGGGCATGACCTCCCCTTGATGAAACCATGCTGACTTTGCCCTATTTTACCATGCACTTCCAAGTATTCTGAAATCTCATCCTAAATAATGGACTCTAAAATCTTACCAACGACCGAGGTCAGGCTAATCGGCCTATAATATCCCGTCTTTTGCCTCACTCCCTTCTTAAACAGGGGGGTTACATTAGCGATTTTCCAGTCCTCTGGGACACTCCCTGACTCGAGTGATTCCCGAAAGATCACCACTAACGCCTCCACTATCTCTTCAGCTATCTCCTTCAGAACTCTGGGGTGTAGTCCATCTGGCCCAGGCGATTTATCCACCTTCAGACCTTTGTTTTCCTAGCACCTTCTCCTTGGTAATGGCCACCATACTCACCTCTGCCCACCAACTCTCTTGAACTTTGGGGATGTCACTCGTGTCTTCCACTGTGAAGACTGATGCAAAGTACCTATTCAGTTCCTCCGCCATTTCTTTGTTCCTCACTACTACTTCTCCAGTGTCATTTTCCAGTGGCCCAATGTCCACTTTTTCCTTTCTCTTACCCTTTATATATCTAAAAAATCTCTTGCAATCTTCTTTTATATTACTGGCTAGTTTACCCTCATATTTAATCTTCTCCCTCCTTATTTCTTTTTTAGTTGTCCTCTGTTGGTCTTTGTAGGCTTCCAAATCCCCTGGTTTCCCACTGCTCTTCACCGCATTGTATGCTTTCTCTTTAGCTTTTATGCAGTTCCTGACTTCCCTTGTCAGCCATGGTTGCCTCATCCTCCCTTTAGTATGCTTCTTCTTCCTAGGGATGAGTTTTTGCTGTGTCTCCCAAATTATTCCCAGAACCTCCTGCCATTGCTGTTCCACTGTCTTTCCTGCTAGGCTCATCTCCCAGTCAATTCTGGCCAGCTCTTCCCTCATGCATCTGTAGTTGCCTTTATTCAACTGTAATACTGTTACATCTGATTCCAGCTTTTTCCTCTCAAATTGCAGGGTAAATTCTATCATATTACGGACACTTCCTCCTAAGGGTTCTGTCACCTTAAGCTCCCTTATCAAATCTGCCTCATTACACATCACTAAATCTAGAATTGCCTGTTCCCTAGTGGGCTCCACCACAAGCTGCTCCAAAAAGCCATCTCGTAGACATTCCACAAATTCCTTTTCTTGGGATCCACTACCAACCTGATTTTCCCAGTCTACCTGCATATTGAAATCCCCCATGATCACTGTAACCTTGCTTTTCTTACACACCTTTTCTATTTCCTGGTGCATCTTGCGCCCCACATCCTGACTACTGTTCGGAGGCCTGTACATAACTCCCATTATGGTTTTTTAACCTTTGTTGTTCCTCAACTCTACCCACACAGATTCTACATCATCTGACCCTACGTCATTTCTTGCTATCGATTTAATTTCATTTCTTACTAACAAAGCAACCCCACCTCCTCTGCCAACCTGCCTATCTTTTCGGTGGATGTATATCCTTGGATATTTAGCTCCCAGTCCTGATCCCCTTGCAGCCATGTCTCCGTAATGCCCACCACATCATACCTGCCAATTTCAATCTGCGCCACAAGCTCATTTACCTTATTTCGTATACTGCGTGCATTCAGATACAACACCTTCAGTCCTGTATTTCCCGACCCCTTTCTCATTGTCATCCCTTTATCTGATGTGCTTGAAGTTAGATTCCTAGCCCTTTCCAAACACTCTGTCCTATTTTGTGTTCTGGAGACTTTAATAGCCTCTCCTGGGCTCTCCTTTCTTTTCAGTTTTTTCATAATCTTCCATGAAGTTGAATCCACCCTCCCACACGCTAACCTGCTGCTTTGTTTCCCATTAGTCATACTTCTTGGAGTTTTACCCTCCTCCCCCCCACCCCCCAACTTTCTAGTTTATAGTCCTGTTGACCACCCTATTTACCCTTTTCACTAGAACATCGGTCCCAGATCGGTTCAGGTGGAGACCGTCCCAACGGTACAGATCCCTCCTGTTCCAATACTGATGCCAGTGCCCCACGAAATGGAACCCCTCTTTCCCACACCACTCCTTTAGCCACGTGTTTACTTCCCTTATTCTCGCATCCCTATGCCAATTTGCATGTGGCTCGGGTAGTAATCCAGAGATTATAACCCTTGAGGACCTGTTCTTTAATTTAGTTCCAAGTTCCTGATAATCCCCAAACAGGTCCTCTTTCCTAATCTTACTTATGTTATTTGTCCTGACGTGGACCACAACAACTGGATCCTCCCCCTTCCTCTCCAATATCCTTTCAAGCCGGTCAGAGATGTCTCTCACCCTGGCACCGGTCAGGCAACATACCCATTTATGTCCTCTCGGTTAACACACATGTGTACGATCACCCTAATAACTCACCCATGCACGCTCATCCTGATACCATGCCCTTTTACACTCAATGATCCCATACTCGTGTATGCTCATCCTGACAACCGATCCATTTACGCTAACTGTAATACCACACCCATGTACGCTCACCCTGTGACCACATCAATGTAAACTCACTGATGCCTCACCCGTGTACTCTTCCCTGACACCTCACCCTGATACTACAACCGTGCTCTCACTGATTCCACACCCGTGTACGCTCACTGTGATACCACACCCGTGTCCCATCAGCCTGATACCACACCCATGTAGGCTCTCCCTGATCCAGAGCCGTCTTTTCTCACCCTGATACCACACCTATGAATGTCCACCCTGTTAACTCACATGTACGAACACCCTAATAACTTACCCGTGCACGCTCATCCTTATACCATGCCCTTTTACACTCTCTGATCCCCGACCCGTGTACGCTCAGTGATACCACACCCGGTACAGCTCACCCTGATACGACGCCCGTGTATGCTCACCCTGATACCACACCGATGTATGTCCTCCCAGATAGTGAAAAAAAAATCCCTCTGCTGATGGGGTCCTTAACAATGAGCATATTCCTAGAATGAGATATAGACTGTTGAGGGGGTGATGTCAGGAAGCATAAAGGTGGTGGAAATCAAGAACCCTCTACCCAAAAAGCTGTTTTTGGTTAGGTTAATTGAAAACGTAATATTAGGGAGACACACAGTTAGTTAGGTTATTGTGGGATAGGAAAGCAAGGCAGGTCGATTGAGTTAAAATACAGATCGGCCATGATATAATTGACAGGCAACAAGGCTCAAGAAGCTGATTGGATTACTTCTGCTCCTATGTTCCCAAGTTTATCAAGGGATAAAAGATAAAATATCAAGGTCAGGGTAGCATATTTGAAGTACAGATTAGCCATTACTAATTGAGTGGTGATACACCCTTAAGCGGCTGAATGGCCTACTCTAATTGCTGTAAATATACAAGGGGGAAAGTCAGGCAAGTGGCATTGGGTGCATTGCTCTTGTTAAAAGCCAGCACAGGGATGACAGGCCAAATGGCCTCCTCCTATGCTGTAATCATTCTATGGTTCTATGATACTTAATATCAAATATAAGAGGCAATGGATCCCATCACTACCCATTGACTGTGACCACTGTTCATGTGGAAATCCATTGAATTCTATTGGAGTAAGTCAATCAGGGGGGAAATGTGGTGAGGTGAATGATGGAGATGGAGCTGCCAAAAGGGAGACGAGCAAGGCCTCAGACCAGATGGAAAGGTGTGGAGACACACGAATGCAGTGGGATTAGGAGATGAGTAACTGACTGGAGATGGAGACGGTTAATCAGCCAGCGTTGTTGGGACCTCAAGGAAAATGGGATAAGTTAAAGAGCCTCAGCTCCAATGCACATTACCCTGCAAGAATTTGATTCCGCTCCATCTAATAACCCCGATGGGTAAATGAAGCCCAAGTGTATTTATCCATCACTTTCATCACATGGGGCCCTTAGCTGGTTGTGTCTAATCGTGACGTCACAGAGCAAGTCTCACCCCAACACTGAGCAGCACAAAAGGTTCACAAATAGGGTATATTTCAGACAGGAGGATTCACAACCAGTTTCAGTGGAAGAAATGGAACTGCACCTAATTGGCTGATCTATCTAGGAGTGAATGTAATCAGCCAGAAGAATTGAACAGGTTTACTTTGTGAAGGGTGTGAGACTAATGGCAACATCATCAACCAATAGATTAAACAGAAGGTTGTGGACATCACATTGTTTGTCTCAGCATGGTTACCTTGGAATAGAATTTGTTTATGTCAATGACTTATGGTCACTAACGGAGCCAGTAATATTGATGCAGAGTAAGGTGGATTAGTTGATCTTGCTGTAGCTAATAAATCTTCAATATTGTTGCTCACTGATAGTCTGGATCCTGGAAACTGGGCTGAGTTTGAGTTCAGTGGAAGCAGAATATCCAGCATGATGATGTTGGCCCATGAATCCAATATCGTCACACCGGCCGGCAGTAACATGCTGGCTGCCCGGGCTCAGACATCTGAAGCCTGGCCGCCATTTTGAAATGAGCAGTTAAACATTGTTAAAGCTTATTAGCAGCCCAATCAACTGCAATAAAACATTGCCTACATGTGAAACACAAAGGGAAAATATAAAAAGTGGAAGTGGGTCTATGCCTGGTTTTAACAGGAGATGCTGCTGACAATGCTTTTCACTGGCAAATCTGTGAAGTGCATGAATTCCTAGACAGTATCAGGGCTATTGATCATTACTGTCCTCAATCTGGTAGATACTGTAATCTAACATCACCGCAGCATTGTCTCAGAGTCCAATATGGGTATTGTTTATCCTATTGGAAATGCTTCCTCCAGTGAGGAGGAAGCAGAGGGAAGAGGCCAGTTGAACAGGGGGTAGGACCCTGGGAAGTGTATGAAAGAGGCCAACTTGCTGAGGAGCAAGGTGCTGCTGAGGGCAGACGCAGAGGCATGAGTGGAGTCCTAACCCTGCCAATCATGTGAACTGGGTGTGCATTATATACCTGCAAATGATGAGCAAGAGTACCTGTGGAGATTTTGTCTTTCGTGAGCCACTCTGACATCTGTGATCTCAGACATGCTGACTCTGGAGATCACACCCAATTGGGGAGCCATCCAATACCTGTGGCATTGAAAGTTACTGCGACACTAATGTTATCACATCAGTATTACTTCAGGCTGCCTGCAGAGACCCAAGTGGTGTAACCCAGCCTGTAGTACACCGCTATTAAAGTGAAGTATTTACAGCAGAGTGACGATCCCAGGCAGTGGAGGCACTCAGGTAAAAGCCTCCCTGTACATGGACGACGTCGCCGTCTTCTGCTCGGATCCGCTGTCGGTGCGCAGACTGATGCACATCTGCGACCAGTTCGAACTGGCCTCGGGAGCCAAGGTAAATCGTGGGAAGAGCGAGGCCATGTTCTTTGGGAACTGGGCTGACCGATCCTTTGTCCCCTTCACTGTCAGGGCTGACGGCCTGAAGGTGCTGGGGATATGGTTCGGAGGGACCGGGGCATGCGTTAGAAACTGGAAGGAGCGAGTGGCTATGGTGAAAAGGAAACTGGGCATGTGGGAGCGACGCTCCCTCTCCATTGCGGGTAAGAACCTGGTCATCAGGTGTGAGGTACTCTCGCTGTTGCTGTACGTGGCGCAGGTCTGGCCCATTCCAGACTCCTGCGCGACAGCGATCACTCGAGCCATCTTCCGCTTTATCTGGAGGTCGAAAATGGATCGTGTCCGCAGGGACGCGATGTACAAGCCTCTAGATAAAGGGGGAAAAAACGTGCCCAACATCGCCCTCATACTGATGGCCACCTTTGTGTGTGGCTGCATCAAGCGGTGCGTAGACCCTCAGTACGCAAACACCAAGTGTCACTACGTGCTGAGGTTCTACCTGTCCCCGGTGTTGCGAAGGATGGGTCTGGCCACGCTGCCGCGGAACGCTCCAAGTAGTTGGACCGTGCCGTACCACCTGTCCCTGGTGGAAAAATTTATGCAGAAAAACACCTTTGACCACAAGTCCATCAGGCAGTGGTCAGCACGTAACGTCCTAGAGGCCCTGAGGGATAAGGAGAGGGTGGACCCTGTGGGATGGTTCCCCGAGCAGACTGTCAAAGTCATTTGGCAGAATGCCTCATCGCCAGAACTTTCCAACAAGCACCAAGACGTGGCTTGGCTGGTGGTGAGAAAGGCCTTCCCCGTCAGATCCTTCCTACACGCCAGGAAGCTCACCCCCTCTGCACGTTGCCCTCGAGGTGGCTGTGGTGGGGAAGAGACCGTTGTCCACCTCCTTGTGGATTGTGCCTTTGCAAAGAAAGTCTGGAGAGAGATGCAGTGGTTGCTGTCGAGGTTCATCCCGAGCAGTTCTGTGACACAGGACTCTGTGCTCTACGGGCTGTTCCCAGGGACACACACCGAGACAAACATCAACTGCAGCTGGAGGATCATCAACTCGGTGAAAGACGCGCTTTGGTCTGCCCGAAACTTGTTGGTCTTCCAGCACAAAGAGTTGTCCCCGACCGATTGTTGCGGACTGGCACAATCCAAAGTCCAGGACTACGTGCTGAGGGACGCACTAAAGCTTGGGGCAGCTGCCGCAAAGGCGCAATGGGGAAGGGTCGCTGTCTAAGACCTTTCTACCACAGCGCACCGAGAGACTGGGAACTGTTTAGAGCCCCTCGGGCTGTACAGATCAAAATGAAAGGCTGTAAATGATTGTAATATTGTTTGTACTGATGCACCTGGTGATACATTTTGTAGAAGTTTAACCTGGATTGTACCCTTGTAATGTTGTTTTTGAAATGGTTTTGAATGTGATTGAAGATTTTATGAATAAAGTATATTTTTACAAAAAAAAAAAGTATTTACAGAAGCTATGTGGTGCCATGCACGGCAATTCCTTTCCATCTGACCATTGGTGAAGGCAAGGACCAGAGGCTTTCCCCAAGCATGCAAGGAACCCAGCGAGGCAGCAGTAGGGCAGCCAGGGATGCTTATTAGCAGAACGGTTTACCACTCAATGCCCAGATAGTCTGCGACCACTGAGTGTATAATGCAGGCGCGTACCAAGATACCTGGGGAGCAGCCGTGATTCGTACATCCTCAGGTACTCCCATATGCCAGGCATGTTTAGTGGACCTGATGCATTGGAAGGATGGCTGATGAATGAAAAAAAGTGCCCTCTGAAGAAGTGTTCGAGATCCCAGGTCTGAACCAGAATCCGATGCAATGTGAGCCATGGCATAACCCATTTGATCATTGGTCTGCTCAAAATAAGATTGAGATGCCTCAACCGATCTGGTATCTGCTTTTGAGAGTGTGTCATGATGTGATGTGTGCATGTGGAATATTAATCTTTAAATTCATTGTCTGGTCAAATATATAGAGATTGGACCTCTTTAAAAGGACTTTCTAAAAGCAAAGACGTTGCCCCAGTTGACTTTCAGACTCTAAAGCTGCCTTACAAGTGTACAAATGCAAAATGGCGCGAGCCAGTTACAAATTTCATTTCATCTTTAATGTAATTTTTGACATCAGGTGTGAAATTCCATAGGACATTACCTTGGCATGTCCTAATCCATGTTGGAAACTTCCAGAAATTGATCTCTTATAATACCAGATGTCAGATGACCTGTGGCAGCCATATTAAGTCAATGTCTAAATAGAATGTATTAATATGTTCTTCCTAGTTTATCATGGGAAAGAATGATCTATTCAGGAGTGATGGCTGGGACATTAAAGAAATTAATCACCTAGGCCATAAGTCACTAAGAGGCGCACGGTCAGAGGGGACACTTCCGCTTGAGTGAGACAGAGACCGAGTGAATATATTTGGGAATTTGGTGCATAGGGGGAAGAGGTGCATTAGGTAAGGTTGACTGCAAGAAGTAAAGTGTGCTGAGTGGGGAGTTCGGTGAAGGGCAGGGAGGGGCTGCTTTTTTCCCTTCTGATCTTTTGCAGCCTCCAGTATTTGATTTCCACTTTGCAGCAGAAGGAGCAGGTAAACCAGGAACTGCTATTATTAGCTTTATCAATATTGTAAGTACTGTATTGTTTTATCAGTATTGTAAAGTTTACTGACAGTGCCAAAACCTATTGGGAAGCGTAGCAATTAATTAATTAACACATATTGGAGATGGCAGGGCAGGTGATGTGCAGCGATTACAGGATGTGGGAGCTTCTGGATACCAGTGCGATCCAGGGCAAACACATCTGCAGTGAGTGTTTACAGCTGCAGGAACTTCAGCTCTGAGTTATTGATCTGGAGGCCGAGCTGCAGACACTGCAGCATATCAGGGAGGGGGAAGTTACCTGGACACTTTATTGCAGGAGGTGGTCACACCCCTTAGGACTGTCTCTTCTAATTTGGTCAGTGGTCAGGGACAGGAGGGTGTGACTGCAAATGAGGCAGGTAAAGGGACCCAGAGAGTAGGAGTGCAGGAGAATCAGCCCTTGCAATTGTCCAACAGGTTTGAGGTTTTTTCAGCTGGTTTGGATGAGAGTGGGGGCTGTAGGGTGGGTGAGCTAACTGGCCATCGCACCATGGTACAAGATGCCATTCAAGCAGGGGGTGTTACAAGAAATGTAGTGGTAGTAGGAGATACTACGGTCAGAAGGATTGACACCATTCTCTGCAGCAAAGAGCGTGAGTCCAGCTGACTGTGTTGCCTGCCCAATGCCAGGTTCGGGATATCTGTTCGGGGCTGGAGAGGAACTTGCAGTGGGCGGGGGACGACCCAGTCATTGTGGTCCATGTTGGTACCAACGACAGAGACAGGACAAAGGAGCTGGTTCTGCAGTATAAGAAGCAGAATGTCAAATTCCAGCTCTGGATTATTACCTGAGCCACGTGCAAATTGACACAGGATAAAGAACATTGAGAAGAATGCATGGCTCAGAGGCTGGATGTGGGTGAAGTGGGTTCCAGTTTGTGGGGCACTGGCAGCAATACTGGGGAAAGTGGGATCTGTACCGTTGGGATGGCCTACACCTGAACCGTGCTGGCACCAGTGTTCTTGCAAGCCACATAACTAGGGAAGTAGAGAGGGTTTTAAACTAAGCAGTGGGGGCAAGGGTGCAAATTTGGGAAGATGCGGTAAATCAGAGTAGAGACAAGGCAAGAGGTATTATTACAGGAAATGAAGAATAGTCCGTGACAGTAAATCAACAGATACTAGAGGTTGTAAAACTAATAAAAGGATGAAACTAAAGGTTTGTATCCGAATGCATGAAGCTCACACAGAAATAAATAAATGTGATTTGATCGCCATTCCAGAGACATGGCTGCACGGCGACATGGATTGGGACTTGAATATTAAAGGATACAGGATATTTAGAAAGGACAGGAAGTGAGGAAAAGCTGAAGGGGTGGCTCTGTTTGATAATGATGGTATTAGCAACAATAGAGGGATGACCTAAGTTCAGGAAAGCAGGATGTGGAAACTGTTTGGGTAGAGATGAGAAATCGTAAAGGCAAGAAATCACTTCTGGAAGTCGTGTACAGGCCCCTGAATATTAACACATGGTAGGATGGTCTCCAATTTGGAGGAGTCCCTGTGGAGTATGAGCACTGCGTTGACCCTCATGGCTGAGCATAATGCCTCCTCCATTTAGAGAGTGGCGACTCTAATGGAGAGGCAGCTCCAAGAACAGAATCAGGGGTCACTGGGGTTGTACTCGGACCTGCAAGTGCTCACACAGGCACTGACCTCAGCTGGTCAGTGTACGTGTGTGACATGGATGGGGCACCCGATATCCCAGCTAGGTGCCCGTCCATCAATGGTGAGCAGGGAGGTCCAGAGTGACCTCACATTGGTATACGAGCTGCCTGTTGTCTCTGCGAGCTCCTCTCAGGGCGCTCCGGATGACGACAGCAGCTCCTCCACCCCTCTGCCAGTGACCGTGGCATCTGAGGAGGCTGGGGAGATGCCAGCTGTGGCACTGGCCGCTCCCTCCCAGGTGGGGCCAGCACAGGCTCCGCTGGCCAGAGGACGACCGCCAAAGTCATCGGACACAGCAGGGGCAGCAGCTGTCTCCAATGCCAGTGCCAGCGAGAGACAAGCACCTAGACGGAGCACCTGGAAAGACAAGTTTAAAGTGCCTTAAGCACAAGAGGGGCTGATCACGGGTGATCTTTTGCTTCCCCCATTTAGCTTTTCATTTCTTAAACGGTGTGATTACCAACACCGGATATTGTTCAGGTCAAGAATCTGAGTGTTCCAACATTAAATGAAGTTTGATTTTGTGTAATTGGCCTGAATATGCTTATTTGTTCTGGAGGTGCAGGGTAGGCCAGTATTTAATGCTGGACGTGCGTGTCTTGAAACTTTATTGCACAGGCACTGAGTGTATCTTGAGGGCCAAGGAAAGGTCCTTTCTGGGATCTAGGATAGACGTGGCAGCCCTGGCATGAGGTGGTGGTTCTTATTTGGTAGCCTAGCTGAAGCAGCGTTGGATCAAAGCGTCCCTGCTTCCCTAGTGGTTACCGTGGTCTGGCTCCACACCCTCAGCGTTCTCCTCACCGTGCTCATCTTCACATTCACTACAGGATTCATCCTCTGTGGAGCTGCATCAATATCCTTTTCCTCCAGTGGGTTCCCCCCCTTGCCAGTACCAGATAGTGGTTGCATACTGCACTCTCCACAATCAGTGACACCCACTCCGGTGGGGGGTGGGGGGGGTGGGGGAGGGTGCTTTGGAGTGCGCCCCCTGAACCGTCCAGCCATTGGAAGTGCACCTTAAAACTAATAGTCCTGTCTACCACCGCCCTTGTCCTTGTGGAGTCGAGGCTCCTGTTGTACCACTGCTCTGCATCTGTTCCTAGATGGTGGAGAGGCATCATGAGCCACCTTCTGAGGGGGTAGCCCTTGTCACCCACCAGCCAACCATCCAGCCGAGCCAGAGCACTGAAGAGCCCCGGCACCTGTGAGTGTCTCAGGGTGTACGTGTCATGTGAGCTGGCAATGTACCTTGCACAGACTTGCAGAATCTGCACGTTCATGGAGTGGAAGACCTTCCTGTTGATGAAAGCACCGGGCTCACCTGCTGGCGCCTTAATGGCCACATGTGTACAGTCTATAGCACCCTGGACACGGGGGAAGCCAGCAATGGCCGCGAAGCCTCTGGTTTGCTCTGTCTGGCTGGCCTCATCCAAATGGGAATGAATGAAAGTCAATGCACCACCTGAACAGAGCTTCTGTCACCAGCTTGACAACTATGGATAGCTGAGTGGGAGACTTCACAAAGATCACCCACCGACCCCTGGAAAGAGCCGGAGGCATAGAGGTTGAGCCGCTGTGATCTTCAGAGCCACTGGCATGGGGTGTCCACCCGCCCAGTCAGATCTCAGGCCTGAGCATCTGGAAAATGTAGTTCACAGTCTCCCTGGAGAGGTGGAGAACCTCAGACATATTGAGGTAGCTGAATTGCCACCTGTAAGCCCTGGTGGCAGGATAGTGCCATCTTCTGTGGCTCCTTCCACCTTGGACTGCTAGCTGGCCCCGCACCCCTTGTGCCTGCGCCTCTCCTCCCCTGGAAGCTGCATTGGGACACCTGGGTTCCCCTCCCTTCTGCCCCTCTGTTTCTCCTCAGAGGAGGAGCCTCCAGCAGACACCACAATCCCCATTACCAGAGTAAGGGAAGGCTGCCTGATACCTGGAAGGGCCCACAAAGTCTGAATCCTCTGAGGGCCTGGAAGACACCAATGTGTCCTGGAATGAAGCCTAGAAATGCTCAGAACTGAGATGAAGCTGTTCAGTTCAAATAAGCAACCAGCAGCACACGCTCTCCAAAACTCCTCATTAACCACATTGACAATGCAGCTGACCCTTCTTATCCCGCCCATCGATGTTTATGCAAATTATGGGCTGCCTGCCTGCCCATTTTGCCCATGCGATTTCTCGGCAACGTTAAATCACCAACGACTGGGGTGCCAAGGGCCTTAACTGGCCTCTTTATTAATGGCGGGTATGGCTGCAACTCCCGTGGGCGCACACCAAGTGAAATATCGCACGAGTGCGCGTTGACGGCAGGACGCTTGCCCGATGTCAACGTGGGTCATTTTACGCTCATTCGGGTCGGGCACATGCCCGGCAACGAGGTCAAAATTCTGCCCCGTGTGATCAAGAAGTCTTAGTAGCTTCTAACGAATTAGATGATAAATAAAGGAAGCCAAACAGCAAGAACTACGTAGTTGGAAAGAATTTGGGGTATACACACAGATGGCAGATAGGGGACAACCAGCTCTGTCGCATTGATGGATATGCACGGAAAAGGTGCTTCCTGATGGGACTTATAAAGCTAAAGCCAGGCTAGTGGCACGATGGTTTGAAGAAAAATTGGGTGGCCAGGATATAAGAGTAGATTCACCTACAGCAGGGAAAGTTATTCTGAAGATCTGTTTAGCTCTATTAGCCACAAATGCTTGAGAACCCAAGTTCATTGAAATTAAAGCTGCTTTTTTGCAGGGACATCAAATTCAAATGGAAGTTTTTCTCCGTCCACCAAAAGAGGTGCCAAACTCAGAAGGGACTCTTTGGAAGCTAAATAAATGCACATACGGTTTAAATAATGCCTCCAGTGTTTGGTATTTCTCAGTGAGGTCAGTTTTGTTAAAGTTGGGCTGCCTTCAGGTGGAAGCAAACCCAGCAATGTTTTATTGGCACCATGGAGAGACACTTGCAGGGATCTTTATGATACATGTAGACGACTTTTTGTGGGGAGGTAGTTGTTATTATTGGGCTCAGAACGGAGTTTAAAATTGGGAGTTAGGCTTCTGCTGCGCTTAAGTACATTGGATTGGGAATCAGGCAGAGCGGATCACAGGTCATTTTACATCAGCAATCCTACTTTGAGAACATCAATCCCATAGCAATTAGTCATGGAAGGGCCGCCCAGAAAGATATAGCAGCTTCTGAAACTGAAAAAGAGAAACTCAGAAGTCTAATTGGTCAATTCAATTTGGCAAAACAAGGCTGGATGTCAGTTTTGACGTTTTGGAATCGAGCACTAAAATGAACGATCCCAAGGTTGAAGGAATAATTTGGGCAAACAGAACACTGATAACATTAAAAACAGAGCTGTGTGTTTTGAAATTCCCATCTTTGGGTGATGTTAGAAAAATGAAACTGATTGTGTTTGGTGATGTGTCTTGTGCAAATCAGTGATGGGTTTTCAAGTGTCGGAGAATTTATAATATTTCTCATGGGGGGAAAAGGACAGATGCTTTAGCATGGGAATCTAAGGATATGAAGAATTGTAAAAAGTATGTTAGAGTGGAGGCTGTCACCCTTGTTGAGGTGGTTGATATGACATTCTTTATATCAAAAATGCTGGCAGAAGTTTTAAATGGAAAATCAAATGTCTTATAGGTAAGAAGTCAAAATTTGGGAAAATGTTCACTTTATGAAGTGTGTTAAAGAGAAGAGATTGCAAATTGATGTTGCAAGCTTAAAATGGATACTCGAGAATAAGGGAATTGCCAAGATCAAATGGATTGATAGCAGCTCCCAATTATCTGACTGCTTCACCAAAAGAGGAGCGAGCTCCAAGAAGTTACTAGAGATCCTCAAAGAGGGGCGTCTTTTTCTCTAAAAAAAATAACTTTTGTGTGGACGTGTGTGTTTCTGAGGGGAATAAGGTCAATTTATCAAATGAAAAAACATATTGATGTTTGTTTGTGATTATGTAAACTCAGGGTTACTTTCTTTTTAAGAGGAGGAGAATCTGTTAGGGAAGGAAACAGTAAAACAAACTAATAATTAGCAATTGCACTTCTTTAACTATACCCATTTGGTTGTATAAAAGGGATAAACAGCTGAGACTAATTGGCTCTGTGGAGAGTTTTATGTCAAGCAATAAAACTCTGTCTGATGGAGTCTGTCATGGTTTCAGTCTTCATTTCTAAACAATTATTGGAGATTAACAGGGTGGGTGGATGTGGAGAGTTTGTGGGAGAATCTAGAACAAGGGGTCCCTGTTTAAAAATGTGTCGCCCATTTAAAACATAGATGAGGCTATTTTTTTCTCTGTGAATCTTTGAACTCTTCCTAAAAAGGTATTGGAGTCTGAATATTTTTAAAGCAGAGATGGATAGATTCTTGGTAAGCAGGTTAAGAAGGTTACCAGGGTAGGCAGGATGCAGATTTGAGGTTACTCTCAGATCAGCCATGATCTTATTGAACAGCAGAGCAGGTGCAAGAGGCCAAACAGGACCAGGCAGGGCCCCTTGTTTGTATCTTTGTATAACACAATAACCAAGGTCTGTTCAGACATGAGCTAATCCATTAACTTCTGTGGGATACTCAACTCATTATGGGGAAAAAGGTCATGTGACCAGGAATGTTTTTTAAAAAGCAATCAGGGTGTTGTAATAATGAACAACCTAGAAACAGTAGACAAATGGAGCAGGATCATCTATCTCTCTCTCTATCTCTCTATCTTTCTCCCCTATTCCCACGTTCAGAGTCTTCTCTCTATTACATTGCGGAATCCATCAAGTGATGGAGAATTTCAATAGCAAGGAACCCGAGGGACAATGACACCGACTTTTGGAAAAGAGTTTAAACGTCTCCAGAAATTGGAATTTCCATCGGCCTCAGCGCCAGTGCCTGGTCCGATTGAAAAGCAGCCCAGGTACCTCCTGCAAGGCTGGCACAGACGGACGCCAAAGTCTCGATGGATTCCAGTACGGTTGGACACGGCCGGCAGGAGGGCAGGTCAGTGGGGCAATCGGCCCCCCCCCGTTTCTCCAATGAGTACCTCGCAGTGCTCCTGGAGGAGGTGGCAGCACGGAGAGAAACCCTCCTCCCCAGAGACAGGAGGAGGCGGCCCCCACACCTCACCAAAAATGCCTGGGAGGAGGTGGCGGCGTCCAGGGTTAGGTGCACATGGATGCAATTCCAGGAGCACTTCAACCATCTGCTGCGATCGGGAAGGGAGAGCAGCGTGTTGGCATGGGTCACTTTGCAGGACAGTTAAGAACTGCCCATCCCCTCCTGTGGATCTCAGAGGTGTTAGTGTGAGAGTGGCAAATGCCAATGAGGCAGGAGCTGGCCAAGGGGGTGAGCCCTGGCTGCTTGGACTGAGTGGCTTGTGCCTCAAGAGTCACAAATAAGATGACAGGCCTCTGGAGTCGTCCCTGAGGCAGCAGATGCTGGATGTCCAGCAGGGTGTGCAGGAGGGTCTGGTGGAGATATATGAGGGAATGCGTGTCATGGAGTCTGCTTGGGAGGCGTCCCTGTGGAGCATGACCACGGCGTTGACCCTCATGACTGAGCATAATGCATCCTCCAGGCAGAGAGTGGCGACTCTCATGGAGTGGCTCCTCTAAGGACACAATCAGGGGTCCCTAGGGATGCACTTGGACCTGCAATCCCACACACCGGCCATGTCCTCAGCTGGTCAGTGTCCATGTGGGAGCTGGATTGGGCACCCAGTATCCCAGCTAGGTGCCTGTCCATTAATGGTGAGCAAGGAGGTCCAAAGTGATCTCATGTTGGCGCACGAGCTGCCCATCGTCTCTGCGGGCTCCTCTCAGGGTGCTCGGATGATGCCAGTGACCGTGGCATCCAATGCGGCTGCAGTGACTGGGGAGATGCCAGCTGTTGCACTGGCCGCTCCCTCCCAAGCGCGGCCTTCACAGGCTCCACGGGCCAGACGACCACCACCAAGGTCATCAAGGCCAACAAGACAGCAGAGTCAGCAGCCTGTCTCCAATGCTGGTGCCAGCGAGGGGGAAGCACCTAGACGTAGCACCTGTAAATGTAAAGCACCTTAAGCACAAGACGGCCTTATCACGGGTGATACTTTGTTCCCCCATTTTGCTTTAACTGTTTGAAACCGGTGTTGTTTATCACACCATTATGTTCATTTCAGCCACGTTTCATCTGCACAATTAAATGAGACTTTATTTTGTGCTATTGGCCGCTGTATGCTTTATGTGTTCTGTTGGTGCAGGGTAAGCCATTATGTAATGATGGACGTGTGTCTCCTGAAACTTTATTGCATAGGGACATGGAGTGTATACCAAGGAAATAGTCCCATCAGGTATCGAGTGTGGAGTCTGCCGCTCTCACATGTGGTGGCTCTTATTTGGTAGGTTAGCTGAAGGAGCGATGGATCAAAGCATTCCGGGTGTCCCTGCCTCCCTGGAGGTTACCCAGGTCAGCGTCTATACCTTCAGCGTTCTCCTGACCGTGCTCGTCCTCATTACTGGATTCATCGTCTGTGGCCTGCGCAGCTGCGTCAACATCCTCGTCCTCCACTGGGTCCCTCCTGGCCAGTGCCAGATAGTGGTTGCATGCTGCACACTGCACAGTAAAATGTGCTCTGGGGGGTAGTGCAGTGTGGCCCCCTGAATAGCCAAGTCTTTGGGAGCACATCTCAAGACCACCTATGGTTCTCTACCACTGCCCTTGTGGAGGCATGGCTCATGTTGTACCTCGACTTGACCTCCTGCTCTTGGATGGAGGAGAGGCGTCATGAGCCACCTTCTGAGGGGATAGCCTCTGTCACCCAGCAGCCATCCATCCAGTCAGTCTGGAGCACTGAAAAGCCCCGGCACCTGGGAGTGTCTCAGGATGCAAGTGTCATGGGAGCTGTCTGGGTACCTTGCACAGACTTGCAGAATCAGCATCCTGTGATCACACACTATCTGCACGTTCATGGAGTGGAAGCCCTTCCTGTTGACTAAGGCACCGGGCTCACCTGCTGGCTAGAAGAATAAGCGGGGATCGGATTTAAACGTATAAAATTCTAACAGGGCCCGACAGACTAGATGCAGGGAGGATGTTTCCCCTGGTTGGGGAGTCTAGAACCAGGGGCCACAGTTTCAGGATACAGGGAAGGCCATTTGGGACTGAGATGAGGAAAAAGTTCTTCACTCAGAGGGTGGTCAACTTGTGGAATTCTCTACCACAGAGGCTGTGGAGGCCGGGTCATTGAGTATATTCAAGAAAGAAATTGCTAATTGTTTTAGATATTAAGAGCAAAGGGTTTGGAGAGAGAGTGAATTCTGGGAAAATTTAGCCCTCTAAGTGCAGTAGTGTGTGGGTAAAATGGTGTCCTACCCGCCGATGAAAATGACGGGTTTTCATACAGTATCTTCCTGAGCCCGCCTCATTATATATTCACGCCAGCGAAACACGCCGTTTCCATGGCAGGCGGGCTCTCATTTTCCCACCATCACCCCGCTGTTACATCATGCCGGCCGCCATCTTTAAAAGGCAGCCACCAGCAAGGCGCTCATCGCCACCAGCTCACCATCGCTGCCTGGGAGGCATGGCCAGGAAAGGAAAAAAGACTGCAGCCCCCTCCCCCGCTTCAACGACAAGTCCCTCGAGCGACTGGATGCCGTGGAGATCCGCTGGGATGTGCTCTCCCCCGCTCTGGCCGCAGGATGGGCAGCAATGTCACCAACCCGGCTTGGGAGGCGGTGGCAGCGGTGGTCAGTGCGAATGCCCTGCAGAGGAGGACAACCACCCAGAGCCGCAAAAGGATGAATGATCTCCATTCCGCCAGGGTAAGTCACTCTTCATCACCCCAACTCTCTCTCACACAAACCCATCACTCATCCACAGGGCCCTCATTCACTGCCAGTGCAAGGGACATCACCATTCACTCTCTCACACACACCGTCATTGTCCTCATCCCGTCCATGGGACCACTCACCACCCACACAGGCCAGGCATACTTATCATCTGGCCCATCAGGCATCCTGATACACTCATCCATCTCTATCCATGCAGGACAAACTGGCTCACAACAGGAGGGAAAGGTCACAGGCAGGTGGAGGGATGCCGGAGATCAAAGTTCCAAGAGAATTCGAAAACAGAGCCATCCAGCTGGTCGGCGATGACTGGGACCGGTCCTGTGCTGACAGTGAGGTCATGTTTCTACCAAGTGAGGATCCAGCAGTGCAACATCCATCAGACAACCAGGCTGTGAGTGATGTGTCCTGTTTCACAGGCCACTGCCATGCACTAATTATCTCCGCTTGCTTTCACAGGCACATCTGCCAAACAGCCGACAGAGTCCATGACCCAGGGCCTCCAATCAAGTCCCGAAGAAACCTCTGGAGGAATCTGAAGGCACCCTCCCTGAAGTCCCATCACAGCGCTCACCCACACCCTCCACCAGCGCAGAGACACACACCTCGGTGGGACCTAGCTTTAGAGTAGCCTCGGGATCACAATCTGGTAAGCATGTCACACTTTCTGATCCACAATAGGCGGAGACAGGGACTTCCCTGGTCCCTGGCACTTGGAGGGCTGCTGGGTCCAAATCAGATGATGAGCCTCTGGACTCGGTCATGTCACAGCTACTGGAGCTGCAAAGGCAAGCTCAGGAACATCAGGAAGGGATGTCCACTGTACTCCTCAGATTGCAAGGCACGACGGAGTCCGTCCGTCTTCAGGCTGAGGTGATAGCACCTGCATTGCAACACACCGAGGTCAACACTGGCAGGATTGTGGCCACCACGGAGAATTTGGTCCAGGACGTCACTCCTGCACGGGCTGAACTCCATTTCTGATGCCACAGTTGGCCTACAACAGTGTGTACACGAACTGGGCAGCTCGATCCCCCTCCAGCTACCCCTTCCGCTCCCGGAGTCAGCCAGGGGCCCTCGGGCACCCATAGGGAGGAGGTGTACAACCCGGGGCCATCCACCCAGGTGACTCCGGGAGTGACCGGCCCATCCGAATCCCCTCTTTTCGTGACCTCCGCAGATCCAGCTCCACAGGCCGAGGAGGGTGTCACTGCCCCACAGCAGGACCCTGAAAGCAGGCCGGGACCTCAGGTCTCGCCAAAGTCATCACAGACAGGGCGTCACAGTCAGCAGGCTGCCTCCACCTCCACTGTGGGTGTCCAGGGAGCACCAAGACGTAGCCGCAGGGTTCGGAAAGTTAGGAAAAAGTAGTCGCACAGCCTGGGCACGGGTGTTGATCACTTGTACATATTGTTCACTATTTTCAATAAACTCCCAAGATTGTCTCCGTGCCTGAGGCTCCTTGTTCTGATGAGCAGTGCTCGTGTCACTCCGATGTGAAACCTTTCTGCACAAGATAAAGGCAGGTGTCTCAGTCCAGGGCCTCTTCCCTGTGCTCTCTGCAGCCTTCAGACCACAGTGATGGTCCGGCCTCTCACTCCCTGGACACATTACTGATGCCTGCACCTCGGTGGTGCTGGTCATTGCTGCCAGAATGTAGTGGGCAGGGACCACAGAGTTCTCTCATTCTCTGTGTGCTCTCAGCACCTTTAAGGTGGGTCTGGCCCCTATCACACCAGCATCTGGGACCAGTGATGCTGTGCACCAGCTCCTGAAGGGCTGAGGTGCTGAAGACAGACACAGCATCAGATGCATCTAGAGTTTCATGGTTGCATCTCTGAAATGGCCCTGATCATGGAGCGCAAGTGAGCTACCCTCAGCCAGACAGGAGTCAGACATTCAGAGGCCGTGTAAAAATCCATGGAGTGTCCTCACTGCATGTCATTGTCATCCTCCTGCGATCGAGCGACTATTAGGGCCTCCACTGTATCTCCATGACAGGAGCATTCTCAGAGGATATTGGTGCTGCCATAAGCCAGACTGGAGTCAAGGGTTCACAACTGTGATGTGAGGATCTATGGGGACACCTCATTCATGTCGTCATCATCCTCCACAAATCTGGCAGCATTGAGGGCCTACTGACTGAGCCTGCCTTGCCTAGCCAATGCGAGAGCCTCATCCCCATCGTCGTCACCACCAAGGGCCCCCTCACCCTCATCCCCAGAGTTGTCCTCAGGAGGAGACCTCCAGCTCCTCCATCCCCTCCTCAGCCAGCTCCTCTCCCCGTTGCAGCGCCAGGTTGTAAAGGGCACAGCAGACGATGACAATGTGTGACACCCTCTGCGGACTCTATTGCAGGGCTTCACCAGACCGGTCCAGGCACCGGAATCTCATTGTCAGTATCCCAATGGTCTGCTATACCAAGTTGCGAGCTGCTGCATGAGCAGCATTATAGTGTCGCTCTGCTGCAGTCTGAGGCCGCCGCATGGATGTCATCAGCTTCGGCCTCTGCGTAAAGCCCTTGTCCCCAAGGAGCCAACCCTGCAGCCTCTGTGGACCCTGAAAGACTGCAGGGATCTGCGAGTGACTCAGGATGTTGGCGTCATACACACTCCCTGGAAACCGTGCGCACATCTGCAGGATGCGTTTGATGGTCACGTACCAGCTGCACATTCAGTGAGTGGAAGCCCCTGTGGTTGATGAAGTTCACCGAGTGTAGTGACAGAGACCTGAGCTGCACATGAGTGCAGTCAGTCACACCCTGCACCTGTGGGAATCCTGAGATCAGGGCGAATCCAATGGCCCTTGTATCCTGGCTGACCCGGTCTCGGGCGAAATGTACAAAGTTGTTGCCAAGGAGAAGATGGCATCCGTGACCTCGGATGCATTTGTGGGTGGCAGATTCTGAAATCTGAGGTCACCTGTGGAGCCCTGAAAGGAGCCACTGGCATAGAAATTGAGCACTGTGGTCACTTTCACAGCGACTAGCTCCATGTCCCCTTGGTGCCAAGTCCTGCAGTAAGTGGCAGGTGTGAGCCACCAGCTCCCTGGACATGTGCAGTTGTCGGTGACAATGTTTCTCAGTCACCTGCAGGAATGGCAGGCGGTGTCTACAGGCCCTGGGTGTCGCTAGGCGCCAACCAGCCACGGCTCGCTGTCGCTCCTGGGCAACATGTGTGGGTGCCCCTGCTGCCTCCTCTTCATGAGGTTGCTGCTCCTGCCTTTGCACAGCCAGGAGCCTCAGTCACTCTCTCCTCAGTCTTCTACAGTCTCTGTCGGCCATCAGGCACACAGCTAGGGCACCAGGATCCATGATCCTGAGGTGGTCCTCCTGCAGCATGAAAGAGAAAGAGAGAGACATAGTTATCATGGCTGCACTTAGCACCGTTCCTGGCCCCATGTGACAGCCCTTAATGCTTCCCGGAGAGTGCTGGTCACCCCTCAGATGGCCAGAGGTGAGTGCGCTGCATGTCTGCCCTGTTAACCTGAGACATTGGGGACACTGGTCCAAACTGGGATGCTGAGATTGCCAGGGGTTGTGAGTGCCCCCAGCAGTGACTGCTACATGGCCAGCATTGGCGAGGAGATTGTACAATGTGTGCAGCCCAACTGCTCTGCGGACCAATAAAGTGGTGGCGGACTCAGTCTGTGAGGTGGGTGGGTGGGGGGTGGGGGGTAAGGGGTGCCTGGTGGCCCCTTGGTTGCTTCCATGGGCAGGCAGGCTAGGAGCCTGACCCCAATCATATCGCTGTGGCTGTGCCTGGTCTTAGTTGCAGAGACATGGTCAGTTTATACAGGGTGTCCCTAATGCGTGGTCACTTCCCTCGCTTACCCTGCCCCCCACCTCGATTGCCTGTGCGCCGGATGCAGCACCAGGGCAGCACTTGACCCCAACCCCTCAGCAGTCGCCTCTGAGGCTGGCCAGCCCTTGCCCCCAGACACCCCCCACCCCCAGCACTCGCCTGTGGGGCCAGGCATCAGTTGCCCCTCCCCCCAGCGCCCTCGAGGCCTGTAAACAACGGGCGAGCTGTGGAGAACGCTGCTGGTCACTCACCTCAGTTCCCTCACAGTGAGGCCTCCAAGTGTACATCATCCGTGTGCTTTCCCGCCGATGTGGACGGACAATACGCTGGGTTCCAAGACCCTGGTGGGAGGGCCTTTTAATTCTATGCTAATGTATCACAATTAGCTCCCCGCCGACCAATGGCGGGAAATGTGGCGCGCTATTGGCGGCCTGAGCGGAAGATCGTGACCTGCCTTCACGCCGTTGTGAAGTGGGTCCCACCATATTTGCCACACATGCCGCCTATCACACCCGCCATTAGCGGGATCGAAAAATTCCACGCAGAGGATCGGCCATGATCGTATTGAATGGTGGAGCAGGCTCGAAGGGCTGAATGGCCTACTCCTGCTCCTCTATGTTTAAATGGTTCATCCTGATAAATTACAAAAACCACGTGATGATCAACCAAGGCGCGGGAAAGAAAGGCCAAGTTCTGACACCAGTCGTAATAATTCTCCCTCGGTGATGGAGAGAGGGAACCCCTTCCGGAGGATGAGCCATGGGAGCCTATCCGTTCCTCGGAGGAAGAGGGAGGGAGAGGCGGGTAAAGCTCCCCAGCCGGATGTGCAAGGCCCTGCCGGAGAGGGGGGACGGGTGTGAGACAAGGGAGACGTTGTCCGTGTGAAGATTCAAATAGTTCATTCTATCCAAGCAGCATCATCTTGGCCAGTGCTCCTTCTCCCTCTATCGTCACAAGTAAACCAGTTTGTCACCTCTGACCCAGCTCAATGCATTCTGACAGTGATCTTCTTAAGAATGTTCAGAGACATCATTATGTACACAGAACCTCAGTAACATTTACAAATAATCAATTCGAAATTCACCCATGTGCACTGAAGCAGGATTCACTGTGGGGTTTCTTTTACTCTTTTCTGGGTGCTGAGTGTAGTCTTCCACCCATTGGCAGCCAACAACAGCTTAGTGCTTCCCCCTCACTCCACAGTGGCTGCCGGTGACTGTTATACCCCCTTTGCCTGTGAGGACTGCAGCCATCCTCCAGTCGCCAGACCCTGCGGGGTCCTGGCATAGTGGGAGTCTCCTGACATTGGCATGAGGCCCATCTATGCCAGTAGCAGAGGGGCAGAGCAGCTGTCCCGGTCAGAAGCACCATGAGTGGTGCCCCCAGATGGTGTCAGCAGCAGCTCAAGGCAGCTCACCACCACCTCCGCAAGGGCAATAAATGCCAGCCTAGCCAGCAATGCCCACATCCCATGAAAATAAACATTTAGCTGATTTTGGGCCATCCAGCAAACCTGGATTTTCAGGGCTGAAGAAATCCTCAATAACTTAACACCTGAAAGGAGAAATGAGGATCCATTTTGCAGATGCACATACACAGACGGTTTTGAGAAGGCTCCAACAGGGTCTTGTCTTGTGTATGGCCTAAAAGAGGAGAATGCAGGAGGACCACCCTGGGACAGGCAGTCGGCAGCACATAGAGGATCTGGATAAGGGTCCATATTCCATTTAGTTAAGATGTGTCTGGGGAGCTCAGTCCCGTGATTTGCACATCCTGCGCTATGTGGGAAATTCTAGACGCTCCCGGCGGTCAGGGAGACGACGTCTGCAGGAGGTGCCTCCAACTGGAGCTCTGGGTTTTGGAGCTTGAGCAGCAGCTGGGGGTACTATGGTGCATTCACGAGGCTGAGAGGTTCATGGATAGCACGTTTTAGGACGTGGTCACCCTGCAGCCTAAGGAAGTGCATGCAGAGAGGGAATGGGTGACCGCCAGACAGAAGAAGGGGGCCAAGCAGGTAGTGAGGGAATCCCCCGAGTGCATCTCACTCACAAACCATTTCTTGGCCTTGGAAAATGGGGAGAGTGACGGTTCCTCTGTGGAGGCCGACCAGAGCCAAGACCATGGCACCGTGGGTGGTCCAGCTGTCCAGGGCAGGAGGAAGAAGTGTGGAAGAGCAATAGTGGTAGAGGATTCGTTAGTGAGGGGAGTAGACGGGCGCTTCTGCTGCCATAAACGTGACTCCTGGATGGCGTGTTGCTTCCTGGGTGCCAGGGTCAAGGAAGTTATGGAACGGCTGCAGGACATTCTGAAGGGTGAGGGCGAACAGCCAGAGGTCATGGTCCATATTGGGACCAATGACATAGGAAGAAAGAGAAATGAGGTCCTGCAAGCAGACTTCAGGGTGTTAGGTAGGAAATTGAAAAGTAGGACTTCAAAGGTAGTAATCTCCAGATCACTCCCAGTGCCACGCAGTAGTGAGTATAGGAACAGAAGGATAGAGCAGATGAATGCGTGGCTGGAGAGAAGGTGCAGGAGGGAGGGCTTTAGATTCTTGGGGCATTTGGACTGTTTCTGGGGGAGGTGGGACCTGTACAAGTTGGTTGGGTTACGCCTGAACAGGAACAACATCCTCACGGGGAGGTTTGCCAATGCTAAGTTGGCAGGGGAATGAGATCCTGAAAATTAGTTCAGAGGGGAGAGAAGCTGAGATGGAATTAGAAGTTAAAAAAACTAGTGAGAGAGTCTGGAAGGCTGGAGATCACCCAGCACACAGTTAGTCAGCAATTCAATGATGCTGGACATGCTGTAGGTGTGAGCACACAGAAGGCAGAGGCCAAGAGCAGTGTGCCACCTCCTGCTGTTGCATGCCATGGCAATGGGGTGGTCCACCATCAAAGGGCAACAACAACAATTTACCTGGGCCTAGTTTGGAGATTAGCCGATGACTGTGCGCCAAGGCAATGGATGAGCAGGAGGACCCATCCACCACCATGACCATGCCAAGCTTCACCAGTGGCACTGAGCAGCCAGCATTGGCAAAGTGGGCACTGCACAGGGTGACATTTGAAATGAGCCAAGTAAGCCAGCCAGAGGGAAGGAGGCAAGGCAGCTTGAGGCTGAGGTGCTAAGTGTAGCCTCTGGTCAAAGTGAGAACATCATGGTGAGGCAATGGGACATCAAGTCCCTCACCAGCTGCAATTGCAACCACAAGACTGAGCTGAATGCATGTGGCTGGTTTAGGGAGAAGGCAAGACCCATCATCCTAGCTCCAGCACCATTATACCCACCTCCATACATGCCAGATGTCTACAGGAGGTCTGGCAGGTGGGCATTTCACCCAACTCATAGCAGGTGGGCAAGTTTGTTCACCCCTAACTCTTGAAGTGGAAGCCATGAGGCAGGAGCTTGAATATCTGCGAACAGAGAATGAGACTGTCGGTTGGCTGAACAGTTGGGCCAAGACAAGGATGTCCTCCCAGTGACAAACTGGATGAAGACTTGTGTTCCATGCTGAACTTCACAATCAGCAGCTGACACCGGAGTGTGTGGTTGTCATGTCCCCACAAATGTCATGTATTGTTTGAGCACCCACAAACTGTCTTGTGAACCTGGAATTGGCCACCCCAAACCCTGGCAGAGATTCTGCAATAGAATGGCATGAAATGCAGATCACCCCTCACCCCTTCTCAATATCGCCCTGGGATTCCTCTGGGTAGCCAGAGAAGGTAAAGTAATCTGCAACTTCCCTCCTTCCATTGCAGGTGCCCCTCCCAAACAGCTGCAGGCTCTGTGGAACGTACTTCCTTTCCTGGAGGGCAATGGTAGCACAGAGCTGGCCTGAAAATGGAAGGCAGGTGAGCACGTGTGGCCCTCTCTCCATTATCACTGCTCTTGCTCTTCTGTTTGTGGGAAAATCTCAATGATCCTGCTTCCACACGCTGTTTGATGGTAAGTGCCCAATACCCATTAAATGGAAGAATTTATTTGACATGCAGGCTGGCAGTTACCTGCAGCATCCTGGCAGGACTCAGGGGGCAATAACTGCCAGTGAACCACCCATGAATGCTGACATTGCACACACCCAGGGTCCACAGGAAGACTGACACAGGGGATGCCTCCGAGAGGTGGGATCCAAAAGTTGAGAGTGGGAAAAGGAGATTTTATATAAATGTCATTCAGCAAATAAAAGCTGAGTTTTCACATCCCATTGCATTTTGGCAGCAACACAAATTTCTTGCCATTGCACTCAGATACTTAAATGAATCTTCACTTTCAAAGCCATGGCCAAGAGAAGGTGGACCTGGTACCATCTGTCATGGCACAGCCGGTGGTAAATGCTGAGCTGCTCAAATCCCAAAGGGAAATTTCAAACAACTGTCACAGCTGTTTTGCAATTTCTATAAATGGAGATGCGTGCCTTGAATTCAGTAGTAATAAGACTACACTTTATAGGTTTTGTACAAACCTAAATGAAACCTTTATGTATATAAGAAATTATTTCAAATACATATGTAGATCTACAAATTACTACTATGTTAACATCTAGATCTCCTAGTTAATCTAACTCCCAGTTGCACTGTTAAGGCAATAGTAAGACAGATTTTAAAAGACCCAGGCAAAAAAACACACAATACCCTGACAGTCAAATTCAAAATGAGCTTTAACTTCAGTACTTTGTCGACCGCAGCTTGAGACAGATGCTGAAGGCTGTTCACACTTGTTAGATCTTAGAATGCCTTCCCTTACACACAGCCATTGCTCCTTTCGCCATATTTTCCCCTTTAAATGAAAATTCCCATTATTTCACTTTGTCTTTGGACTTTACCTCTCCAATAATAAACATCTCAATACCAATTTTACCAGCAATCTTTGGGCAAAATAAACACCAACTTCTCCTGGCTGGGTGAAACATTTCACCCCTCCTTTAAATAAACCAGACCAAATTGATTTCAAAAATGCAGTGTTCCCTTTCAACCCATGTTTACCTAGTTAACATTTCAAACCCAGCTTATCTTCTGTTACATCAAAGCCTTCAAACCAGCTGCCTTTAATTCAATTAACATGCACACAGTCAGACCCCACCTATTACTCTACAATAAATTCCAATAACATGTGAAAATTATTATATCTTCCTGACATCATCATCCAATGTCTTCTAACAGCCAAACAATTGCACACCCTGGTGAATATAGGAAAGCCAAATCTGTCTCATTTACCTAGTCCATGCACTTTTCCCAATGTCCTGGCTAACATCCTGCAGGGACACAGTATTTACAGCAGACAGAAGGAGGCCATTGCCCCTAAAAGCTATTCAGGCTGTCAAGGGTGAGTGCATACATTAACCAGTAACCAGAAAGCAAGTACGTGTATTTCAGGGGAGGCTAGGTGAACTGAAGACTCAGTTTTTGGAGTATTGTTTATACAGGCGTTGTTTGATTTTGCTAAACACATGCGTTATCTTCCAGGGTTCATGAGACAGCACCAACAGGATGGAGTGCCAATGCCTAAGACAGAGCTGAACTGTGATAAACAATTGCTGCACAAATGCAAAATGACTGCCCAGCAGGAGCCTGACACAAGGTGTAACCCCCGTCACTGCAGGAGGTGAATTTTTTGGATTATTAGGAACAAATCAATAACTGCACATTTCATATAAATAATTGTCTTCCTGTTTTATAAATGCACATTTCAATTCATTGGGTCAAAGGGCAGAAAATATTTCCAGAGGAAAATGAAATCTCATCTTTTGACTCTAAAAAGGTCTCAAATTGGGGAAAATGTTATTTTGCCAAAATTGCTAAAAACTGGTCATCAGAATTGATGGCATTTCCAGAGTCTCCTAGGCTTTGATAATTATTCAAAAACTGGCACAATTTCTACTTGCTCATGCACAATATTTGCGCAGACCTCATCCCCTCGAATTCCCAAGCGCTTCCAAACAAGATTGCCTCTGAACACAGAAGCTTGATCAGCCACGATGGCTTTCGAGCATTTGGGTGTTTTTAATGACTCCTGAAGTAGGGCTTCAATGATGTGATCAATACTCATTCTGAATTATAGCATTTGAAGTGAGATTGGTGATGGTTTATGAGTTTTTAAATGCAGAAATCAGTGTCAGATCTTTCAGGCAGGGGAGTGGGACTGGCCAATCTCAATCCATCCTCACCAAGTTTCATTAACCGAAGCCTTACAATTCAATCAAAAAATGCCAGCTCTTACAAACGGTACCGCAAATCCAGGACTCTGATAGTACGTAAACCGACTGTGTAGAGTTTCACAAGCATCGGAACTTCGTTTGGCCAGTGATTAATTCTCGGAGATCAGCTCTTAAGGGCTGGTAAATTATACTGACCCAGTGGTGTCTCTTTGAACATAGTGAAAAGTCTTGTGTAAAGGATCTATGGGAAACAGAGGGAAAGTTAAATACTGAAATGTAATATGGACAGTATCCAGCCCCATTAGAAGAGGGCATACCAGAAAACCTTTGTAGCTAACAGCTTTTGGGGCATTCCAGTAGCAAAAAGCCAAGTATAAATTTGCCTTTATATTTGAGGGCCATGAGGGCCAAGAATATACATGAACTTTTACAAGGATTTTGTAATTCTCCCATTTTCTAATGAACATATGGAACCAGCAATTAAGACTTTTTCTAAACTAGCAGTTCTGCAATATGTAGATTATCCGTTTTTGCTGTAATATGCTTTGAAAGGGATAGAAGCATGACATTCACTAGAAAGGAACTGTCAAGCAATCCTGTTTTAATTTCACTTTTGCTTTTCAGCAGAGCACACGTGCAGCTCCGAGTCCTTCAGGCTTTATGCCCCTAAATATTCCCATCAGTCTAGTCTCAATAAAATAAACCCACATCTTTACACAATCCCTTATGAGTGATTAATGCCTTTATATCAGAATGATATATCCAGTATATCTGATATAATCAATGATATTGCCTGGCATATCCCCCACTCTACCATCATCAAGCCAGGGGATCAACCCTGGTTCAATGAGTGCAGGAGGACATGCCAGGAGCAGCACCAGGCATACCTAAAAATGGAGGTGTCAACCTGGTGAAGCTATAAAACAGAACTACTTTTGCTGCTTATGCTGTTTAACACACGTGATAGACAGAGCTAAGTGACCCCACAACCAACAGATTATATCTAAGCTCTACAATCTTGCCACATCCAGTCGTGAATGGTGGTGGACAATTAAACAACTCACTGGAGGTGGAGGCTCCACAAATATTCCCATCCTCAAATGATGGAGGAGCCCAAAGCAGGACAGAAGATATGGCTGAAGCATTCGCAATAATCTTCAACAGGAAGTGCGGAGTGGATGCTCCATCTCGACCTCCTCCGGAGGGGTCCCCAGCATCACAGATACTGTCTTCAATCAATTCGATTCACTCTGATATCAAGAAATGGCTGAAGGCACTGGATACTGCAAAGGCTATGGGCCCTGACAACATCCTGGCAATAGTACTGAAGACTTGTACTCTAGAACTTGCCGTGCCCCAGCCAAGCTGTTCCAACACTGGCATCTACCCAGCAATGGGGAAAATTGCCCAGGTATGTCCTGTACACAAAAAGCAGGCCAAATCCAACCAGGCCAATTACCACCCCATCTGTCTACTCTCCATCATCAGTAAAGTAATGGAAGGGGTCATCAACAGTGCTATCAAGCAGCACATGCTTAGCAATAACCTGCTCACTGATGCCCAGTTTGGGTTCTAGCAGGGCCACTCAGCTCCTGATCTCATTACAGCCTTGGTTCAAACATGGAAACATGGACATAAGAGCTGAACTCCCAAGGTGAGGAGAGAGTGACTGCCCTTGATATCAAGGCTGCATTTGACTGAGTGTGGCATCGAGGAGCCCTAACAAAACTGGAGTCAATGGGAATCAGGGGGAAAAACTGTCCACTGGTTGGAGTCATGCCCAGCACAAAGGAAAATGGTTGTTTGTTGGAAGTCAGTCATCTCAGCTCCAGGACATCACCACAGAGTTCCTCAGGTTAGTGTCCTAGGCCCAACCATCTTCAGCTCCTTCATCAATGACCTTCCTTCCATCATAAGGTCAGAAGTGGGTGTGATCGCTAGTGATTACACAATGTTCAGCACGATTTGCAACTCCTCTGATACCGTAGCAGTCCATGTCCAAATGCAGCAAGGCCTGAACAATATCCAGGCTTGGGCTGACAAGTGGCAAGTAACATTTGCACCACACAAGTGTCAGGCATTGACCATCTCCAACAAGAGAGAATCTAACAATCGCCCCTTGATGTTCATTGAATGACCATCACTGAAACCCCCACTATCAACATCCTGGGGGTTATCATTGACCAGAAACTGAACTGAACTAGCCATATAAATACTGTGGCTACAAGAGCAGGTCAGAGGCTAGGAATCGTGCGATGAGTAACTCACCTCCTGGCTCCCCAAAGCCTGCCCACCATCTACAAGGCACAAGTCAGGATTGTGATGGAATATTCTCCACTTGCCTGGATGAGTGCAGCTTCTACAACACTGAAGAAGCTAGACACTGTCCAGGACAAGGCAACCCACTTGATTGGCATCACATCCACAAACATTCACTCCCTCCACCTCCAACAGACAGTAGCAGCAGCAGCAGCAGCAATGTGTATCATCTACAAGATGCACTGCAGGGATTCACTAAGGCTCCTTAGACAGCACCTTCCAAGCCCACAACCACTTCCATCTCGAAGGACAAGGCCAGCAGACAGATGGGAACACCACCACCTGGAAGTTCCCCAAGTCACTCACCATCCTGACTTGGAAATATATCGCCATTCCTTCACTGTCACTGGGTCAAAATCCTGTAACTCCCTAACAGCAGTGTGGGTGCACCTACACCACATGGACTGCAGTGGTTCAAGGTGGCAGCTCACCACCACCTTCTCAAGGGCAACTAGGGATGGGCAATAAATGCTGGCCCAGCCAGCAAAGCCCACATCCCATGAATGAGTAAAAATAAAACAGGTTATTGCCGACCCCGACAGTAGAAGAGCACATTACCCTCCTAAATGAGTTGTTAGACTTAGGGGCAAAACTGATGGTGAGTTTGAAAAAGGCACAGTAGGTACGTGATGAAGTTATCTTTTTAGGTGTTTCAAGGTTTCAACCACTGGACACATACCTGATCGGCACAAGTGACTACCGGGGCCTCCCTTACCTGTATTTCAAACAGCATTACAATCCTTTTTAGGGTTGGTGGAGTATCAGAAATTTTATCCCTAATTTCAGAGATCACTAACCTTTGTATGAACTGTCAAAAAAAGGACAGAACATCCAACCTACCTGTGAGAGAACAGACAAGACAAAGCTGTAGAGAAATTAAAAAGAGCGATTATGCAGATTACAGCAGACTGACTAGACCCTGAACAGCCATTGCACCGAGAGGTAGGATCCACTGCATCCAGTCTCAGCTCTTTCAAACCAGTGAAGGAGAGAATCCCTGAGGCCAATTGCATATGCTGCCTGGTTCCTGCAGGGGGCAGTGAAACCTTATTCAGCCTGGGAATGACGTCACCGAGTTACCTTTTGGGACGTTAAGCACCTTATGGCCAGAATTTTACGTTCGTAGGTTGGTTGGCCGGCCGATTGCCGCTGGAGAAACTGGCCGCACTGCCAATTTCCGCGGGCCAGGCCAATAAGGCTGCCCAGTGGGTTAGCGACTCCTGTGGAGAATGGGAAATAGTCACGGGGACGGGCGGCCTCAGACTGCCGGATCCAATGGGGAACAGACAGTCTGTATAAAGAGTGACCAGGCAGCCTGCTGGAGGCAGTGCACCATGGCCACTCGGGGAGAGAGAAATGCTGTATGGAGGGCAGAGGAGGAGGGGGTCAGGCTGCAGGAGAGGCCAGCGAGGGGGTCACTGTGCCCCCCGATTCTCTGACGCCTGCCTTGCTGTCCTCCTCCAAAGAGGTGTCTATCCGTCAGCACATTCTGTATCCGGAGGATGGGAGGAGGCGGCCCCCCTATGTCACCAGCCAGGCGTGGGAGGAGGTGGGTGACGCTGTCAGTGCCCATGTTGATGTCCGGCGCACTGGCACCCAGTGCAGAAAACAATTCAATCATTTGCTGTGCTCTGGACGGGTGAGTACCATGTCGGTCTTGGCCATTTGGCCCACAAGGCAGCCTTAGCCTTTGACCACCCCCCCCATGTCTTGCTGTCGTTACTGCAGAGGGCATCTGGCACACGCTGGGTGGGTAAGCGGGTACTGACCATGCTTACATCAGCTTTAGTGGTTGAGGAGAAGATGGGTTTTCCCCGCAGCATAAGTTGGTGTTTGTCGCATTTGAAAAGTTTGGGGGCAACCTGCAGGGGAGGCAGCTCGACACATACTCAGAACTCCAACACATGTCTTATTGATGGTGATGAGATGGTGCAAGGGGAGCCTCAAGGTGCTGTGACCAAGTGCCATCTGCTGGCATCAGCGCCACACCTAGTTGTGCCTCCTTGCCATGGGCGCTAAGACCCGTGCGCTATTCAAAGTGATGGACACCGAATGTGTCCAAGATGGCTGTTGGGGGAGGGGGTTGGGAGCAGACGTACTCTCTCCTGGGGACTAATCACCAGTAGTGTGGACAGGAGCCGCTGGAGGCCTCAGATGGGCCACTGTGGTTGGGGTGTGGCATGCGCGTGCAGAGTACATGACTGATCAGCACCAATAAATCCTCTACTGTTTTGCAGGCAAAAAGTCAGCATAATTCACGGGAGCGCCAGAGGACTAAAGGTGGGCGCGCCCTCCTCCAGCGCCTGACAACCTTTGAAGAACAGGCCATGGGGCTGGGGAGGAGGCAGGAGGCCAGGTTGGCAGGTGTCGGTGAGGCTGGGGTCTGGCGGGCAGGTATTTGAGGTCCACAGTCCCATCCACTCTGTCTGCCCACCATCCAAACCACTGATGGTTGCTGCAATTGTTAATGCTGCAACACTGCTCATTCACTGACTGAGATACTGACGTGTGGGTCATAGACAAAAAGGTCCCTCATCCCCTTGAGGAATAGCATCTCCACCACCTTCCAAAGTCACCTTATCCCATTTGTGACCACTATCACCATGGTCAAACATGCCATTGGATCGCTGCTGCACAGCCAAAGAGTTTTTGCATCTTAGGGGGTTTGGGACCTCCACCACCCTTTCAGCCAGTGCACCCCACATTACTCTGTCCAAAAGGTCCTCAGCACCTCAGCTGTGAACCTCATGGCACTCAACTTAGATAAATGCCACCACGTTACTCATCCCTGCGCCAAGGGGAAATGTTGTCTTCTGCCCACCCAGTCCATGCCCCTCCGTACGGAATGAAGGTCAATAATGTGACCTCTCAATCTCCTGTGATCCATGGGAAACGTCACAACTTTTTGCAATGTTTCCTCAGCCCCGCAACTATCCAAGCCACAATGCATCCAGGTAAGGTACCCCTGCACTCTCCCCACTCCAATGGTACATAACAAGCCATATGGCATTCCTGAGGCCATCTGACCAGCCTGTCTGCATGTGCGTTTAATGGTTGGGGCTCCTCTTGACTCTTTCCCACCTCCCCAATGTTCTTCTCCTTAGGATCTTTTAGTCGATAGTGACTTGAGGCTGTGGTGGGGGCGGGGGAGGGATGAAAGGTTGAAGTGATTGAACGCTAACTGATGCACTGTCCATGTTGTTAATTTCAGCATCACCACCAGAGCGACCCACACCAACACCGCAGCCCCCCCTCCACACCTGAGGCCCAACTTGCGGCACATCATTTCAGCCAGCCAGGCACCAGCACAGAGAGAGAAGTGTGTGTACGCCAGATGTCAGGTAGAAAAATACAATGGAGAACCCGGGTGAATTTAGAAGTACGGGGGGAAGTTAAGAAACTAAATCAGAAAAGCAAGGAGAGAGCATGAAGGGGCTGGCAGGGAACATAAAAGGGAATCCCAAGGTCTTCTGCAAACACCTAAATAATGAGTGGTAAGCGAGAGTAGGGCCGATTACAGACATAAAAGGGATCTTGCAAGTGGAGGCTGGATTAATTGCGGAGGTGTGGAATGAGTACTTTGCATCTGTTTTTTTAAGAAATGTACCTAGGCTGAGGTGAGAGGTGGTAACTGCTCCATCAGAAGAACTTTCAATTGAGGAAGGTGGTGTTGGAAAAGCCATCTTTACTTAAAATAGATAAGGCACCAGGACCTTAGACAAGTGCAGCATAATTAAGGAAGCCAGCATGGATTCATTAAAGCAAACTCATGTTTAAATAACTTGATGTTCTTTTGAGGTGATAACAGAAGATTGATGAGGGAAACACATTGACGTGGTGTTTATGGATTTGGAATTGATACAGTGCCACACAGACTTGAGCAAAATTCTAGCTCGTGGAAAAAAAAGGGAAAGTAGGAACTTGGATAGAAATTGTCCAAGGGACAGGGAACAGTAGTGGGTACATGGTTGTTTTTCAGATTGGAGGAAAATTTGTAATGGAGATCCCCAGGGGTTAGTGTTGGGAAACTTGCTCTTCCGATTATATATATTAATGACTTAGACTGTGGTGAGCAGGGCATGATTTCAAAATTTGTAGATGTAAGATTGGAAACGTTGCCAATTGTGATGAGACTAGTCTTGATCTCCAAAAAAAGGGCAAAGACATGTTTGTGGATTGGGCAGACAAATGGCAAATGAAGTTCAATGCAGCGAAGTGGGAGGTGATTCGTTGAGGCAGTAAAAATATGGAGAGACAGTATATTTTATAGAGGGACAGCCTCTAAAGGAGATGCAGGAACTGTGGGACCTCTGTGTATATGTACATACGTCACTGAAGATGGCATGGCATGTTGAGAGAATAGTTAACAAAGCATATACCATCTCAGGCTTTAATAATAGGAACTTGTATAAGACAGTTAGGCCTATCTGGAGTACTGTGTCCAGTTCTGAGCACCACACTTCAGGAATAATGAGAAGACATTGGAGACAGTACCAGAGGATATTTACAAGAATGATTCCAGGGATACACAACTGTAGCTATGAGGGTAGGTTAGATAGGTTGGGAATGTGTTCCTTGGAGAAAAGAAGGCTGAGGAGAGACCTGATAGAGATATTCAAGATCATGAGGAGGGTAATGAAACAGGGTACATAGTAAGAAATGGTTCCCACACAAGAGATGAGCTGGAGGGCACAGATTCTAAACAATTGGCAAAAGGAGTAAATGTGGAGTGAGGAAAATTTTTTTTCACCGAGGGTGGTTGGGGTCTGGAACAATCTTCCTGAAAGGGTGGTGGAGGCAGGTTCAATCAAGGCATTCAAAAGGGAATTGGATTTCTTTATAAGCGAGAGAATATGCAAGGTTACGGGGATAAGGCAGGGGAGTGGGACTAGGGGAATGCTCTTTCATTTGGCAGGTGTAATATGACTGATGGTGACGGCCTCACCAGTGAGTCTGTCTGGATAGTAGTTACGTGACCTGTGGTGGTTTGGTGTTCTCACCATCCACAGCGTCGGTCGTGCTTCCTCGTGGCTCCTGCTGGTAACAACGTCACCGTTATCCGAGTTTGCACAGATATGAAAGGTTTTGTTGGCTAAACGACCTTCGAAAGAGCACAGTGTGGATTGTGGTCTGCGGAGACCAGCATTATTGTATAAAAAAGGTTGAACGTCGTTGGTCAGAGCGTCCCGGGTAGGAAGCGACCCGAAGAAAAAACGTCCCCACAGTTGTGCCTTTTGTAGCAGCCACTGAACAAGTTGCAAGTGTTAGTTCCGAGCTCAATGTACCAGAGAAAAAGTCCACCTCAACACAAACTGCCGAGGTGGAATCGAGACCATTTAGAAACTACTACCTACCCTACAGGGAACTGGTGAAACAATCCAGACTGGATGATCCGGAACCCTTAATAGTGAATGACGAAAGACATGAGGTAGTGTCGGAGTCAAGAACTCAAAGCCAAAGGGATGACACGAGAGCCATAAAAACGCTGACCTTTTATAACAAAAAGTTCAAGGGAACAGTAACTTTGGACAATAATGGGGTTGAGGAGCCCCAAGACGAGACAGGTATTCCACCAACCTACATCGAGCCTGTGGAGCTGCCACCCAGTGACGACAGAACCGTACAGAGCGAAGTGGAGATCCAATACCCCGTTGATGGGCTGCTCTGCCATCTGCTACTCCCCGGGGTGGGTGAGTTCTGCAAACACATGGCCGTGAGACATCAGATTAAACACCTTCGCACAATTTGCTCCAAATGCAGAAAATCTGGTGATTACCATTTGGTTGCTTGTCATTATAGCAAATGTAAAGGGGTAAGGTCACCTCTCACCGGTACGATCTATGCATGTGAACACTGAAACGCAGTTCACATGGCAAATTGGGCTCAGCCAGCACGAGCATCATAGACACGCCGAAGTACATAACGTGAAAAGATTAGCAGCTCACCTACCACAAGCAAAGCCTGGCCAGAGAGATTATAAACGGACTAAAGAGGAAACATTCTCCTCAGAGAATTAATGAAGTGGTATGAAGGCTGTGCAGACATCAACAAACAGATAGCAGCCCATCTCACATCTAAAACCAGCAGGCAGATTGCTTCCAAGAGAAGATCGCTCCTGAAAGCAGAGCAGAGATCAACGAGCGTATCATCACCGCAAAGCAGCCAGACAGAAGGTGCTTGGGAAATGGAAACTCCACAGGAGGGGAATGACGCAGAGGTGGTGAGGGGGAAACAGTCCCCAAAGGGCGAGGAATGTGGAACCCCCGGCCAGTATCTCTAGACACATGGATCTGAATGATCAGCTGAAGAACTAATGGTGGTACGGAACGACCCAGAAACAAGAGCCATGGCCATCGGCCTCATTGAAAGCATCACAGATGTTATATTAACTGAAGGAAAGGAAGAGGAAACTGGCAGGAGGTCCAGGAAGACAGAAGATCACCCCAAGGACAGAGGCCGAAACACCAAATCCAAGAAAAAGTGGGCAGCTAAAAAAGCAGATTCCTAAGAAACTCAGTTGGCTTACAAAACAGAAAGGAGAAAGATAGCACGGCAAATCATGGATGCACCGTCCACCCTACAATGTCCACTCAGCAAAGCTGAACTCGAAGAGTTTTACCGAGAAACTCTCAAAACCAAATAAAGCAAACCCCCAAAATTGGCATTATATAACGGAAGGAGAGATTAAGACTCTTTGAAAGAACCCATACAGAAGAGGTCGAGGATACAGCAATTAAAGGCATTGATAAGAACACAGCAGCAGGACCTGATGGGATGAAGTTGGAAGACATCATGGACGTCCAGGCAGAGTACGAAGACAGGCTTTCATGTCTCTTCTCCCTCTGGCTAAAGTCAATTTCCATCCCAAGGGTCTTGAAAAAGAGACACACAGTTCTCATTCCTATGACAGATGACACCGAGAAACTATAAAGCATAGACAACTGGCGACCAATAACGATCGGCCCAATTTTATTACGACTCTTCGCTAAAATTATCACCAAACGCTTAAGTAACACGGTCCAGATCAACCTCCGGCAGAAACGATTAGTGGGTCTTTTTCTGGATGGCAAGCTGTAACAAGTGGAGTGCCACAGGGTTCGGTCCTGAGGCACCAACTATTTACTGTCTATATTAATGACTTGGATTCAGGGATAGAAGGTGCTTAACCTAAATTTGCAGATGACACCAAAAAAGATGGGAAAGTAAGTTGCAAGGAAGAGATAAGAAATTTATGAAATGAATATTGGACAGGTTAGGTGAATGGGCAAAAATTTGGCAGATGGAGTTTAACGTGGATAAGTGTGAGATTATCCCTTTTGGTCGGAAGAATAAAAAGGTGACTTACTATTTAAATGGAGAGAAACTTCAGAATGCTTCAGTGCAGAGGGATCTGGGTGTCCTTGTGCATGAATTGCTGAAAGCTAGTATGCAAGTACAACAGGTAATAAGGAAAACAAATGCAATTCTGGCACTTATTGCTAAAGAAATAGAATAAAAATAGGGAAGTGTTGCTGCAGCTGTACAAGGCATTGGTGAAACCGAATCTGGAATACTGTGCAGAGTTTTGTTCCTGTTACTTGAGGAAGGATGTAGTTGCACTGGAGGCGGTTCAGAAGAGATTCAATAGATTGATGCCAGAGATGCGGGACTTGTCTTATGAGGAGAGATTGAGCAGTTTAGTCCTATACTCGCTAGAGTTTAAGGATGAGAGGAGCTCTAATTGAGGTATGTAAGATGCTAAAGGGTGTAGACAAAGTAGACGTGGAGCAGATGTTTCCCCTTCTGGGGCATTCTAGAATGAGGCGCCATAGTTTTAGGCTAAGGTGTGGTAGATTTAAATCAGAGATGAGCAGGAATGACTTTTCTCGAAGGGTCGTGAATCTGTGGAAGTCACTACCTCAGAGGGCAGTGGATGCCGGGACGCTGAATAAATTTGAGGAGATAGACAGATTTCTAATTCGAGGCCAAAATGAGATCAGCCATGATCATAATGAATGGAGGGGCAGGCTCGAGGGGCTGTATTGCCTTCTCCTGCTCCTAGTTCTTATGTTCTTATGAAAAGGGTTTCTGGTGGTGACTCCTGGTTGTAATGAGAACACCGCAGTTCTAAGTATCATGAAAGGGGCCAAACACAACAGGAAAGAGCTGGTTGTTATCTTTGTGGATCTGCCTAAGGCGTTCGATTCCGTTGGGCATAAAATGCTCATCGAGGCACTTCAAAGAGAGTGGGGCTGCCAAAAAGATTCATAACAACGATCACAGATCTGTCCTCGGAAACTAGCACATGTAATCAATCTGAAGACGGTCAAACCGAACCTATCAATATCATGGTGGGTCAAGCAATCACCAATCTCTTTCAACATTGCGATGGACCCTCTAATCTGTTCCCTACAGGAGGCACAGCTGGGCGTCCACTTGCCTTCCAGGGAACACAGGTTAGTTGCTCAGCTCTGGCGTTCGCTGATGACATTGCTTTACTCAGTGACTCCTATTCAGGCATGACCAAGAACATATCCATTGTTTCCTCAGCCCCGCAACTATCCAGGCTACAATGCATCCAGGTCAGCTACCTCTGCACTCTCCCCACTCCTATGGTTCATAACAAGCCATGTGGCATTCCTGAGGCCATCGGACCAGCCTGTCTGCATGTGCGTTTAATGGTTGGGGCTCATCTTGACTCTTTCCCACCTCCCCAATGTTCTTCTCCTTAGGGTCTTGAAGGGTGAGCGACTTATGAGGCTGGGGGGGGGGGAAGGGATGAAAGGTTGAAGTGAATGAACGCTAACTGATGCACTGTCCTTGTTAATTTCAGCATCACCACCAGAGCGACCCACACCGACACTGCAGCCCCACCTCCACATCGGAGGGGCAACATGTGCAACGTGCGGCACATCATTTCAGCCAACCAGGCACCAGCACAGAGACAAACACCTCGATGGGGAATTTACCGTCGGCTAGTGTCCCGGGTGACAGTGGAGAGGGTACTTCACAATCGCTGGAGGAGATGGTAGGGGCAGAGAGTGCCGATGGTGCCAGCAGCCCGAGGGCTGCAGGGGATGAGGCACATGCTGAGTCCGGCAATGATGACATGCCTCTGGAGTTGTCCCCAATGCAGCAGCTGCAGGACAAGCGGCAGGAATCGCGTTTGCATCTGGCAGGGTTGCATGAGAGAGTGGTTCATTTGGTCTCTGCGATGGAGGAGTCCAGGCAGAGTGCACGTGAAGGAATGAACCTCAGGGCAGAGCTTCAGGCTTCCGCCACTGAGATTGGCGACTCTCATGGAGAGGGGGTTCGATCGGATGGAAAATCTTGTGATTGGGTTACGCTCTGACCTGCAAGCCCTCAGCGGCACTGGCCACGGGTGGTCATTCCCAATGTGGGAGATGTTGTGGGCACCTAGCGTCAGCACTCAGTGCCCATGCATCTGTGGTGAGTAGCAAGGTCGAAAGGGACCTCATGTCGGAACAGCAGCTGTCTGTTGTCGCTGCGAGCTCCTGTCAGGACGCCCCAGACGAGGGCAGCAGCTCCTCCGCCACTTTGCCAGTCAACGATGCTTCCATTGAGGCTGCGACAACTGGGGAGGTGCCAGTTCTGGAACTGGCCACTCCCCTCCCAGGTGGGGCCAGCACAGGCTCCACGGGCCAGAGGACACCCGCCAAGTTCATCGAGGCCAACAGGACAGCAGAGTCAGCAGGCTGTCTCACAAGCCACTCCGAGAGATGGGGCGGTACCAAGATGAGGCACCTGCAAACCTAAGCATAAGGCACGTTAGGCACTCCCCGGGTATGTCACTGATGGTTTTGTGTTGGCCTTAGAACAGGGAAAAAAAAATTTCTTCTTGAAATGGAGAAGTATGTGTACTTTCTTATGGACATAATAAAGTCCACTTTTCTGACCATGTCTGAGGGTGTTTCCTTTGTGGTGCATTTTTCTTTTTCACAGACATATCCTGAGTGTTTGAGTGGACATTGATGTTTCTGTACTAAGCCCTTAGTTGCAGCTGATGAGGTGGAAGATGTAGCACCTAAGTGCCACGTGTGGAAGTTCCAGGCAATGCTGTTCCTGCTGATCCATGTGTGTGGAGCTAGCTGAAGGTTCATTGGATTAAAGTGTCCCGGGTGTCCCTGCCTCCTTGGTGTAGTATTGGGTCAGCGTGCTGCCCCTCATCATCGCCCTGTGCTTCCTCATCCTCTGAGCCACTGCTGGATTCATCGTGTGCAGCCTCATCCAGGGTGTCAAGGTCATCGGCAACTGCATCCCCACTTTTCCAGCGCTGGCTGAAATATCGCGATGCTGCGCGCTGTGGGTGTGTGTGTCAGTGTAACTGATGGGGGTGAGTCGGAGTGACTGAGGGGGTGTGGGTCGGAATGACGGAGGGGGGTGTGTGTCGGTGTAACTGGGGGGCGTGTGTGACAGAGTCACTGGGGGGGGTTGCGTGTTGGAGTCACTGAGGGGGGAGGGGTTTGTCTGAGTGACTGGGGGGGTGTGTCGGAGTGACTGGGGGGCGTGTGGCAGAGTAACTGCGGGGGGGGCATGTTGGTGTTGGAGTGACAGGGTGGGGGTGTTTGTGTTGAATTGACTGGTGGTCATCCCCCCTCTAACAGGAAAACAAGTGGCAGGGCTATAGTGATAGGGGATTCAATAGTTAGGGGCACAGACAGACGCTTCTGTGGCTGCAAATGTGAATCAAGGATGGTATGTTGCTTCCCTGGTGCCAGGGTCCAGGATGTCACGGAGCGGCTGCAGGACATTCTGGGGAGGGAAGGTAAACAGCCAGTGGTCGTGGTACACATTGGTACCAACGACATAGGGAAACTAAGGGATGAGGACCTGCATGCTCAGCGCAGGAAGTTAGGAGATAAACTAAAATGCAGGACCTCAAATGTAGTAATCTCAGGATTACTCCCAGTTCCACGTGCTAGCGAGAGCAGGAATAAGAGGATAGACCAAATGAACACGTGGCTGGAGAGACGGTGTAGCTGGGAGGGATTGAGATACTTGAGGCACTGGGACCGGTTCTGGGGAAGGTGGGACTTGTACAAATCAGACAGGCTGCACCCAGGCAGAGCTGGGACCAGTGTCCTTGTGGGGGCTTTTGCTAGTTCTGTTGGGGAGTATTTAAACTAGTGTGGCAGGGGGATGGGATCCCAGGAGTAGGATCAGATAGGTCAGATTCAGATCATATAAATGGAGGTAGAACATTAGCCAGGGACGTTGTGATAGACAGAGTTACAGGAGAAGCAAAGTTTATAAAGTGTCCAGCAAGGGAAATTGACGGGGTTAAACTTCAATGCAAGGAGTATTACAAACAAGGTAGATGAGTTAAGGACACAGGTAGACACATAGCATCAGGATGTCATTGCTATAACGGAGGCCTGGCTAAAGGAAGGACAAGACTGGCAGCTTAATATCCCTGGTTAGAGTCTTCAGACACGATAGAATAGGAGATAAAAAAGGGAGGGGAAGTAGCACTAATGGTTAAAAAATCAATTCCAGTTGTGAGAAGGGATGATATACTAAATGGCTCAACAAACAAGGCTTCATGGATTGAGCTTAGAAATAAAAAAAAGGGGCAGTCACACTACTGGGAGTATACTACAGACCCCCAAATAGTGAAAGGGAGTTAGAAGAACAAATATGTAGGCAAATTTCTGCTTGTAAGAACAAGGGGGCAAAAATAGTAGGAGACTTCAACTATCCTAATATCAACTGGGATTCAAACAATATAAGGGGCACTGAGGGAGAAAATTTCAAGCAGTGTCAAGGAAAATCTTTTCAACCAATCAGTGACAAACCCAACGAGAGGGGATACAATTCTAGACCTAGTCTTGGGGAACGAAGAAGGGCAAGTGGGTGAAGTGACAGTTGGCGACCATATCGGGGACAGTGATCACAATTCCGTTAGATTCAGCATTACCATGGAAAAGGATAGAGATAAGGCAGGAGTAAAAGTCTTCAACTGGGGGAAGGCAAATTTTGCAGAAATGAGAAGGGACTTGGCTGAGGTGGACTGGACAACACTGCTGGAGGATAAAGCATTGGAAAACCAGTGGGAAGCACTAAAAAGCTAGATCCTAATTATACAACGTAAACATGTCCCCAAAAAAGAGTGGTACTGCCAAATCTAGACCCCCCCTGGTTGTCTAGTGGAATACAGGGGAAGATCAAACAGAAAAAGCAAGTGTACGATAGGCACAAAGCTAAGCACTGCAGATAGCCTAGACAAATATAGGAAGTGCATGGAGGGAGTAAAAAATAAGGAAATCAAAGAGGGCATGAAAAAAGTTAAGTAAGTAAAGTTAAAGATAACTCAAAGATGTTTTACCAATACATTAATGCCCAAAAGTTAGTTAAGGAAAAAGTGGGACCTATTAGAGATGGAAACTTGAATGTAGATGCAGAGGCTGTGGGAAGGGTTTTGAATGAATATTTTGTCTCCGTGTTTACAAAGGAAAGGGCTGATATAGACATAGTAGTCCAGGAGGAACACTGCGAGATATTGGACAGGATAGTCATAAAGAGAGAGGAAGTACTCGAAGGGTTGAAATCCTTGAAAGTTGATAAGTCACCAGGGCCAGATGGATTGTTTCCGAGGCTGCTGAGGGAAGTCAGGGAGGAGATAGCAGATGCTCGGAGGATGATTTTCCAATTTTCACTAGATATAGGGGAGGTACTGGAGGACTGGAGAAATGCAAACGTAGTTCCATTGTTTAAAAAGGATAAAAGGAAATGCCAAACAATTATAGGCCAGTTAGTCTTATATCGGTGGTGAGCAAATTAGTAGAAATCAATCCTGAGAGATAGGATTAACTGTCATGTGGAAAGGCATGGACTAGTCAGGGATGGTCAGCATGGATTTGTTAAAGGAAGGTCTTGCCTCACAAATTTGATTGAATTCTTTTGAGGAAGTAACGATAAGGGTTGAAGGTAGTGCAGTGGATGTGTACATGGATTTTAGCAAGGCATTTGACAAGGTCCCACATGGCAGATTGGCCAGTTAAAATCCCATGGGATTCAGGGTAATGTGGCAAACTGGATAAAAGGTTGGCTTTGTAACAGGAAACAAAGGGTAATGGTCGATGGATGCCCTTGCGAATGGAAAGTTCTCTCCAGTGGTGTTCCACAGGGCTTGGTGTTGGGACCCTTGCTGTTTGTGTTATATATAAATGATTTAGACGTGAACATGGGGGGGCACGATTGGGAAATTTGCAGATAACACAGATTGGCCGAGTAGTGGATAGTGTAGAGGATAGCCATAATCTCCAAAACGATATATGGGGTGGAGTGGGCGGTAAAGCGGCAGATGGATTTTAACAGAGAAGTGTGAGGTTATATATTTTAGGGAGGTCAGCAGTTACAAGGATTACACAATAAATGGGAATATACTCAGAGGGGTAGATGAAGTCAGATCATTACGTACAAGTACACAGGTCCCTGAAGGCAGTTCAAGTAGACAAGGTTGTAAAGAAGGCATATGGAATGCTCTCCTTCATTGGCAGAGGTATGGAATATAAAAGTAAGGATATAATGTTGGAATTGTATAAAACACTGGTGAAGACACAACTGGATTATTGTGCACAGTTCCGGTCACATTACAGGAAGGACGTAATAGCTCTGGAGAGAGTGCAGAGGAGGTTTACAAGAACGTTGCCAAGGTTAGGAAAGTGTAGCTACAAGGAGAGATTGGATAGGTTGGGGTTATTTTCCTTAGAACAAAGGCGGCTGAGAGGTGACTTGATTGAGGTGTACAAAATTATGAGGGGAATAGATAGAGTGGACAGGATAAAATTGTTTCCCTTGGTGGAGAATTCTAGAACCAGGGGACATAGATTCAAGATAAGTGGCAGAAGGTGTAGGGCGGACATGAGGAAGAACTTTAAAAAAAAACAGGGTAGTGGGTGTCTGGAATTTGCTGCCCAAGTTGGTGGTAGAGGCAGAAACTCAACTCTTACAAAGTACCTGGATCTGCACCTTAAGTGCTGTAAGCTGCAGGGCTATGGGCCGGGTGCAGGAAGGTGGGATTAGAAAGGGCACCTTGGTGTCCTCAGGCTGGCATGGACAAGATGGGCCGAATAGCCTCCTGTGCTGTAACCTATGGTTCTATATATTTCACATAAAACAGACACCCCCACTGAGCCCACATATCCCGTCTGTGGAGGAGTTTTGTTAAGAAGTCGCCTGCCCGTTGTGCCCGTGCGCCGAGCTGAAGATCACACGGGCGCCTCAAAAATCAGCATCAATTGCCGAGTTAAGGGCATTAACAAGCCCTTTAATTAATAGCAGGCGCACGTCACTTAGTGCACCCGCCCAGCTAAATATTGCTATGGTGCGCGGTGACGTTGGGACGCTCGCCCGACATCAGCTCGCGCCATTTTAAGCTCTCAGATGTGGGGCCTGCCCCCTCGCACATCACCCTGAAAATTATGTCCTAGATTGTGGAATTGTTCCAGTGGGTTATAAAGTTGCAAAAGTAACACCTCTGTTCAAGAAAGGAGGGAGGAAGACAAATCAGGAAACCATGGGCAGTATTCTCAGGTCGGCGGGCCCAGGATCAGCCAGTAAACAGGCCGTTGCTTGTGATTTTAAGCTGGCAGACAATTAAGGCCCACCCAGCATGATACGCAGCTGCCCACTGGTCAGGAAGGGCCAGGCAGGGGCCTGTCAGCAGTCGAGTCCAAATGTGACCCAGCAGCCAGTTTAGAAACAGCAGCGCTAGCCCCTTGAAGGCTGCCGCAGAAGAACGTCTCTATCTCCTGGTCTAAAGTGAGAGAGTCAGGTGCGGCTGGAGACCTTGCGGTCCTGTTAGGAGGGACAGCCTTGTCTCTAGAGATGGGAGGAGCCCACTGCACCTCACCAAGAGGGCATGGGAGGAGGTTACAGTGCTGGTTAGCAGCCATGTTGTGTGGTGCAGTGCTGGAAGACGTTCAATGAACTTCTGCGCTCAGGGAGGGCAAGACCCATGTTGGCATGGATTAGTGTGCAGATGTGTTTATGGTGTGGCCATCCACCCCCCCCTGAACCTCAGGGGTGCTGGAGTCTGAGTGCCAACTGTCAATTATGCTGGAGCTGGCAAAGGGGGTGATTCCTGGCTGATGGTGATCCACGAGGGTCTCTGTTGTAGACGAGTCCATGTGGAGCATGAGCACTGTTAACCCTCTTGGCCGATCACACTGCCTCCTCCATTGAGATACTCATGGAGGCAGGTCCAGGTGTTGCTGGTGTTGCTCTTAAACCTGCAAGCACTCTCAGGCGATGCCCTCAGGTGGTCAATGCCAGTGTGGGAGATGGACGAGACACCCAGTATCCTACCTAGGTGTGTATCCATCCATACATCGTGAGCAGGGAGGTCCAGAGCCATCGTGAGATTGCTTGTCATCTCTATAGGCTCATCTGAGGGCACATGATGACAGCAGCAGCTCCTCTGCCAATGACTGTGGCATCTGATGAGGCTGTGATGACATGGGGGAAGCCAGCAATGGCCGCGAAGCCTCTGGCTCGCTGTGTGCCTGACTTGCCTGGTCACAGCGGAAGTGGATGAAGGTCAATGCCCGTCTGTAACCTGCTTGATAGAAGTGTAGACAGCTGATTAGGAGACACCGCAATTATCACCTGAGCCCTGGAAGGAGCCAGATGCATAGAAGTTGAGGGCAACTGAGCACTTCAGAGCTGCTGGCCTGGGGTGTCCACCCACAGAGTTAGGGAAGATCTCAGGTCCAGTCATCTGATAGATATAGTTGACCGTTTCCCTTGACAGAGAGCCTCCTTCGGCACTGCACCTCAGTCATATTGAGGCAGCTGCTTCACCGCCTGTGTCCCTGGCAGCAGGATAGTGGCGTCTTCTGCGGCCCCTTTCACCTCGGACAACCTCTTGGCCCTGCGCCCCTTGTGCCTGCGCCTGGCCTCCCAAAGGTGGCTCCCCTGGAGGCTGATTGTCCACTCCTGGCCTCCTCCTTATTCTATCCCTCCCTTCCTCCTCAGAGGAGCTGCCTCCAGTGGAGATGTCAGACCCCATACCCAGGCTAAATGGAGGCCTCTGGAAAGCTGCAGGCCCAAGAAAGATAACTGTCTGCAGACTGGTTTCAAAGTGCACAAGAAGCTCTTGGAAATCGATGTGAATGGTTGACAATCACAGGCAAATTTAAAACACTTTCTGCATTAAATACTTGATGAAAAACATGAACAACCCCTGAGCCCACATATCTTGTTTTAATACAAATCTTATACCCGCCTGCCCGTTCAGCCCATGCGCCGAGCCGAAGGTCACACGGGAACCTCAAAATCCTGGACAATTGGCAAGTTAAGCACCTTAATGAGGCCTTTAATTAATGGCAGGTACGTGTCCCGCTGACCGAAATATGGCGATGCCGCGCACTGATGACAGGACGCACGCATGACATTTTAAGCACTGACGTGCGGGCTCTGACATCCACACATCACCCAGGAAATTCTGCCCCTAGAGAGATATTCTGGACAAAATAACAGGAAGAGAAGAATTAAAAGACAATTGGGATTCTGACCATTATTTTACAAGATATCGTCAAGCATCAAGAATCTCGTCTCATTGAGGTCTTTATAACCATGGAAGCTTTTGATAAGAATGCACAGAGGAAAAAGGTTTCCTCTGGCTGGGAAGAGCAAACTAGAGACTATCAATACATGTTAGTCACCAAGCAATCCAAAAGGAATTTCAGAAGAAACTGCTACCTACAGAAAGTGGAACTCACTACCACAGAGTGAGTGAAGTGCATAGTATAGATACATTGAAGGGAAAACTGGAAAAGTACAAGGGAGAAGGAAATAGATGGGCCATGGTAGATTCAGGAGGAGACATGAGGAAGTTCAAGTGGAGCACAAACAGCAGCATGGACTGGCAGCTTACCCTGTCTTGCAAGGTGGTACAACCCCAGTCCCTGTTCTGCACAGAAAACAGAAGGGCTACAACAAGTTCCAAACCACAAACCAGGACATGTGGACTGAGTGAATGGCATTGAGTGGTGTCAGGCCTCAGTGCATTCAGATGGTCCTTATAACATGTCAGAACATCTGTCTCTGCCTGTGGGTTTAAAATCAGACCACATTCAATTTAACCTCTGGAGAGCAATGCCCAGTATCATAAGGAAGAGGTGATTGTCTCACCACAACACACTGGCAGCACCAGCAGTGACCTAACCTGCCATTGCATCAAGAACACTTATTCCACCCAGGCCTATTAAGGGTAGGAGTGCGGGTTCTGATAAATCTATATTCAGGTGATCAGCTGGCTATTAATGCAAAAGGATAAACTTTTGTCCTATTCCCCTGCACACATTCTCTTTTCAGATAACCATCCAATTCCTTTTTGAATACATTGATCAAACCTGCCTGCATCACTCTCCGGTAAAAAATCTCTTCATCGCTTACACCTTTTGCCAATTATTTTGAATCGGTGCGCCCTAGTTCTTGATGCTGAGTGGGAACAGTTTCTCACCATTTTCTGTCCATACCCCTCAGGATCTTGAATACCTCGATCAAGTCTCCTTTTTTCCAAGGAAAGGAGTTTCAACTTCTCCAATCTACTCACATGGCTCATTGAGAATATAGTATTTTAGGTTTTATTGAGTACAAAAGTAAAGGAGGTCATGTTGAACTTGTATAGGACACTAGCTAGGCCTCATCTGGAGCACTGCATCTATGTCTGGGTAACACTGAGGAAGGATCAAGGTATTAGAGGGAGTAGAGGAGATTCACAAGAATGATTCTGGGGATGAAGAACTGAAGCCATATAGTCAGCAACAAACTCCAAGAATGTAAAAATCTTGCTGGAAATTAAGGTCTTCAGAAGAATCTTGTAGGTGTCAGGGGACTTAAGACCTCACGTTTAATCTCAAATTTTAAAGCTGAACAAAGAACTTTTTATAATGGCTGAAGCCATGTTAGTCTAGACCCATGAACAAAAGGAGTTATCTGGCTATTTCACAGAAACTTATACTTCTGAAGAGACACTGATAACCCTCTGGGCTGAAGGCACCAAACTCAACAATACAAAGACCATCTGCATTTCATAAGCTAGGCCTGGCCAATTGGAGCCTATTCACCTGCTAGGACAAGGGACCCCCACAACCTTCCTTTCAATTCTTAATTGTTGGAACATTTAACCATCCTGGGAGCCCAGACAGGGGTGCACATTCTTGGTCAAAGGCACTGAAGAGGTGGGAGTCATGCGACATGAACCTGTGGTTGGTGGAACTAGTTACATTGCCTTGCTGTACTGCAAAGCTCAGTCTGCCATTTTAACATCCACAAGCGGCGGCACAGGAAAAGGGGCTCTGCCCAGATCAAATACCTGGCCCCATCTATATCATTTCTACTGCAAAGTCTATACCATTGCCGACAAGACTGATTCAACTCTGTGCACCTCATCATGGAAGTCAATTCCACTGGAAAAGTGAATATAAAGTAATTTTCAGAGCACCCAGCTCAGTGAAAGAATACACCATTGGACTTTGATTCTGGACACGTGAAAACAATATTTTTGTCCTGACCGCTTTGCTCTGTAAATCTCTCCTTCATCCCTCTTTTACTGTAGGAGGGAAAAAGAGGCAAAGCTGCTACCCTCCCTCACATTTGGGTTTGGAAATAAACTGCCCCGAGTTTATCCTGGAGTTTGCTATGGGGTTAATAGAAATTGGGGAGAGAAAATCAAAAACGAAACTGTTTATAGACAAGTGGAGGAGAGAAAATCAGGGCTATTTAAATTAAGCCCCTCCTGTTACATAAGTCTTATGTACCCCGTTAATGAAGATTGTCACCGTGTCTTCACAAAATTGTATTTGTTAAACGTCGACAAGTTTAAAAACGGAGAAACTTTGTTATCCCAAACTGATATGAAAATCAATCTAATCATTTTTTTTCCAGTAACTGGATTAAAGAAATTATATAAAGGTCTCATTAAAATTAATCTACTCTATGTAGACTGTTCTTGGGCAGGAACAAGCACTCAATTGTAATCAAGGTGGAGTTTTGTTAATGTTAATATATCTGGTGTTTCTGGGTATTTTTTCTGTAAAAACACTGCAGGTGGATTCTTCCAGGCCTGTCTGAAGCAGGAATAAAGACAGGAGGGGAAACTTAATTGTATGGGAGACAAAATTCAGATTCCTGGCAGCAGGTTCAACTTTTAGTATTAAAGATAAAATAAACTTTCAGGTGAGTCGACCTTCCTGAAGACGATGGTTGGGAAGCTCTTTTGCAGTTATTAGCATGTCATGCAAATTCCTTAACTCCAGCCCAGCATTATTACATAGTTGAAATCTTATTGGTAATGAGAGAGAGAGAAAAACAGGCCTTCAGAAACCTGGCCTTAAGCAAGAGGCGTGCACCAGGCAAGGTGGGCTACTTCCTGGATACTCTGCCGAGTACACACGGCTTTATGCTTCTTACAAACGCTTCAGCAATGGCCTGGTTCCACCCATTCTGAATCACAGCCTGGCAGATTAGGTTGTCATCCAAGGGAGGCAGCCTGTTCAGGATAAGGAGCCTACCCAAGGGAGGCAGGGAGATCGGCTCACAGCTGGAATGCTGTCTGGGGCAGGCAGGAAGAGTGCAACATGAACTTCAAATGGTGCAACAAAATGTGTTGGGCAGGGATGGAACTAAAGGGCATTGTCAGTTGGTAAAGGATCCCTGGGATCAAATACAGGCAACTGGGAAGCAGAGGGGACAACAAAAGTGACAGGAAATAAGGGGACAAGGGAGGGTGGGAGTTGCATGTTAAGGGAAAATGAATAGTTTCATGAGGTGAGCTTGTGTAGGTGGTGAAATGGATAAGGGGCAGTATGAGGATCAAGCTGAGCTTGGGGAGTTTGACAGGGGTTGGCTCAGGTGGGAGAGCAGGAAAATCTGGTGTGGGGGGTGATGGGGAGGTTTAATGTTGACAGATGGGAGGGTAAGAAAAGCAACATCTATTGGTGATTGTGAGGGTGTGGGGTTAGAAGTTGGCATGTCATAGGGGGAGAAGGGGGTGGTTGGTCAGGTAATCAAAAGGGTAAGGGGTGCACCATTCTGACTCATGCAGTCCCTCGCTGATACTGTGCAGTAGACGTGTGAATGGCCTCTGACCTGGCTCCACGAGTTCCTGTACTGCTTACATTCCCAAATGAATGTGAAGCCAAACAGAAGCCAGTAAAAAGCAGTACAACCTGCACTCTACTGGGTAATGAGCATTACAAATTATGCAGCCAGGACAGCACAAAGGCTCTCATGCTCTTGCCTCTCAACATTGAGATCCAGGTTGGGTGTGGTCACTTTCAGCAATGCTAAGCCATTAAGGAGCCTTCATTGCTCCAGGTGGATGATTGGAAGGCAGGGCTATGTCTGGTGCTGACAATCATAATTACACTTCATGACTGGCTCCTTTTTAAAGGTTCGCTGGGGGCTCCCAACCAGTCACCCAGGAGGGCATTGGGGAGTTTACGGATGCCCTTTTCAGGAAGCTATGAATTTATACTGTTTACTATTGACCCAGGGAGCCAAGCTGCCTATGCCATGGGATTTGCTTCTATTACATCCCCTCAGGTCCAAGACGTGATCAGTTGCAGGCACATGGCAGTCCAAAACCTCCTTGGCATCAGCCAGCCAGATTCATACAGGAAGGGATTTCACTCCAAATGTTCAAATTCATGATCACAGGTACCAATTCCTGCAGGTGCTCACCTGGTACCCTGTGTAAACTCAAACACATTCTCAATAACTCCCAGGTGCCACAACTGTTCCCACCCCCATCTGATATTCTGGAGGTACCCCAACAACCAGCTCCTGAAGACCTGGCTAATGACTCCAGTCCTGAAACCCCAAACTAATACCTAACGGCAGCACAATGCTACCCATGCATCAACAAGAGCCATCACTGGAGCAGACAATTGTTCTACTGAAGAGGTTCCATTCCCTGTACCACTAAGTTAGCACGGTCCAATAGTTGCCTGACCATTTCACCAGGATCAAGATGGTCTTCTGTATTCTTCACAATTTAGCTGAGCAATAGGGCAAGGCATTACGAGAAGGGGAGATGGATGAGCCACATCTCCTCAGACAAGCAAGGGGACGATTGAGATGCTGAAGGAGGAGACTGATAATGCTGCCCAAGTCAAGACAGTTGAGAGATGTGGCGAACAGGCCCGTGAGAACCTAACAGCAGATTGACTTGAGGCTGAATGTGTTACTACTAATATATGGTGACCCTCAAGGAATGAGTCCCCAATGGCTGATAGGCCTTCCAGCCCTCCAAGAATTGTTCAAATAGATGTGACAAAGTGTTTATATTTTTTGGCTTCAATAAAAGCAATGTTTTCACCCATTATACTAATGACCTCCTGCTTCTGTTTCTCATCCACAGGATTAGGGAGTTATGCAGGAGTATATGGGGGCAGCACATATATCACTGATATGCAAAGGGATATTGTCTCATTTGAGCTGGAGCTCATGTTCATCCTCTGGTCATTTTGGATTGGCAGCGGGCTGTGGTAAAGACAATTGTTGCTGCTGCTCAGAGATCTGGGCTACTGCTGCCTAAGTTGCCTTGTACCAAAGGCTTAACACCATGTCAAGAAGTGAGAGTGAGTAAATTCCAAGGTAGTTGAAATTATATCCAAAGTTGGAAACAACCCTCAAAGCTGAGTTCAGCTTTCACAACAAATTCTGCAACAAAAAGAGGGAGGCTGACATCAAGCTTCATGATTGGGCTTAAAATGCTTCCTAGGATGTCAGTTTCATTCTATTTGCTCATTCACAGGATGTGGGCATCAGATGAAAAGACAGCATTTATTGTCCATCCCCAATGGCTCGAGGTGGTGACCCTCCTTTAACTGCTGAGGTACTGTGGGGTATTACTCAGCAACAATGAAAGAAAGGGGATATTTCAAAGTCAGCAGGGTGATAACAACAGCAACATGGCTGAACACCAAACTGGGAATCCATCCACCCACCCAGTGTATTCCCAAGGACCTTCTTTACCATTGGATGCAGCAGACTGTAGTATGTTGCGGGGGGGGGGGGGGGGGGGGGGGGTGGCTATCCAAAACATGGGACAATACACAATTGAGATGACACCATGAAACCTGCTCAAAGAGACATTCCAGACAAACGATGTCCTGCAGATGTTCATCAAACAATGTTCTGTAAGGGGCATTCCACTTTTCATTCATGGGATGTGGATGTTGCTGGCTACAACATTTATTGCCCATCCCTAACTACTCTGGTGAGCTGCCTTCTCAAAACACTGCAGTCCAAAAATATTTGAGGGTCTACACAGCACTTAGTGAATCCTTGATGTCACATGCAGCTAAAAGTCACTCTTCTGAAGTTCTATCCCTCAGGGCAGCAGAGATGGGCAGAGATTCACATTAACACTGATGGTGACCATCACCCTTCAAATACCACAATGGTGCAAAAATCAACAGCCTTATCAGATAGAACAAATAGGTCAACAGATTATACCTAACTGCAGTGGTTACATTTACATGACATTGAAATCATTGACACTTGTGCACCCAATGTTCTTTAACCTTTTCCTATCACTACATCTTGCTCTCCCGACACCCACAGCTAAGCTGGAGGCCTCCTGCCGAATACTATCCTCAATTGCCTGGGGCTCTCCTTAACAGGTGCATCTTCCTCAACCTGACCTGCTGGAAGCAATGGAGTCTCTGGCAGAGGGAGGCAACGTGGCCGGGAACACTTAGTGTCCTGGGATGATTATCCGTTGTCTGGCTGTTTCTCCCCCTCTGTGCAATGGCACCTCTCTCACTCCTTGAGGGGATGGGGCGCTTGGAAGGTTGAAGTGCCCTGTCCTTGGCTCAAGCGACAGAATGAAAGGCCTCCCCACACATCCAGCATTTACTGATGTTCTGCTGGACCTGGCTGTCCATGGTGACTGCCACCTGTTCAAGGCAGCCACACACTGGTATGTCAGAACCAAGATAGAGAACTTGGACAGACTCCACCCTGCCACATGTTCCCCTGCTCCTCTCAACACCTGTCATGTCATAAATGGCAGATTCCAGAGGCTCATCTTTATGGGGCTCAGCAGGGGCCTAATCTCCAGCAGTCTCTGTCAGTGACCAAGGCATTTACTTCCTCTGCCAGGTGTGGGCCCATGTCAGTGATATGATTAATGCCAGTAACACTCCAGGGCAAAACTCCCTGCTCTCACCAAGAAAACAGAGTTCTGCTAAAGGTAACTTTGCAAGCATTTTAAGTTGCATTCACTTTAGGTGTTCCATGTTTGATCTAGTTTTTTCCCTTCAAATCTCTGAAGGCAGAGGGGCATGCTAGTGGGATGGTGAAAAAGCATAAGGGACACTTGCCTTTATCAATTGAGGCATAGATTACAAAGGTAGGGAGGTCATGTTGGAGTTGTATAGAACCTTAGTGAGGCCACAGCTGGAGTACTGTATGCAGTTCTGGTCACCACATTATAGGAAGGATGTGATTGCACTAGATGGGGTGCGGAGGAGATTGACCAGGATGTTCCCTGGGATGAAACATTTAAGTTATGAAGACAGGTTGGATAGACTCGGGTTGTTTTCGTTGGAGCAGAGAAGACTGAGGGGTGACTTGATCGAGGTGTACAAGATTGAGGGGTATGGACAGGGAGCAGCTGTTCCCCTTAGTTGAAGGGTCAGTCACAAGGGGACTGAAGTTTAAGGTGAGGGGCAGGTGGATATTTTTTTTGGGGGGGGGGGGGGGGGGGGGTGGGGTGGGGTGGGGAAGAGGAGGAAGCAGTGGGGTTGGGGAATGAGGGAAAAATTTTACCCAGAAGGTGGTGACGGTCTGGAACGTACTGCCTGGGAGGGTGGTGGAGGCAGGTTGCCTCACACCCTTTAAAAAGTACCTGGATGAGCACTTGGCACGTCATAACATTCAAGGCTATGGGCCAAGTGTTGGTAAATAGGATTAGATATGTCAGGTGTTTCTCATTGTCAGTGCAGACTCAATGGGCTGAAGGGCCTCTTCTGCACTGATTGTGAAATCTCATTCTACTGGACATGGGTGTCCCTTTCCTATTAGCTGAGACTTAAAGGCTTCAGTAAGTTATTGCTCACTCCCCACCCATCTATATTTGTAGCATGTTTCACCCACTGTTCTGAGATGGGTCCTTCTGTCTTGGACTCTAGGCATGGGTCTTGGTCAGTAGATAAGCAGATACCAGTGTCTACAGCCTAACTCATTTCAGGCATGCTGCTTCGAGACATAATTCCAACTTTTTCCTCCCTCTCGAGAAGCCTAACACATTGTCAGTGGTACATCTACATCATACGTTACCATATCCCATCTGTTAACCCTTTACACTACAATCACCTCTGCAGGTAGGGGCTGAGTGAGGAGGGGGGTCTCCCAAGAGGTTGCAAGGCTCATTTAACTATATTCCTGGGAAGATCAAGGGTCAAACCAAAAACTTTAATTCTGGGTGTTGTCTAGGCGAAGACAACATGTAACCTCAGTTCTGCTTCACAATCACACCTACACAGGTGTTCCAAAAAAAAAAAAAGGGACTCATTACTTCCAGTTGATTGATTTTGTGCCTGTAACCAGTGGGCCAGCAATATATGCAGCTCAGGACTGGAATCATTTCAACTAATTCACCTTGAAACAGCTCAATTTGCAATTGCACTACACCTGGGAAAGGAGAAAAGCACAAGTTGAACTGGTCCAGCTTGCTGGAAGTTGACACTTCCTACTGGGTTCCCATTCAGAACTGGACTTCACTTCCCAATTGAGAACTGAATCAATTAGTAGCAGTTCTATTGGAACTTTTTCCTCAATAGCTTTCATTTGAAAATAATCACCTCGACTACTCCGTGTGGTACTATGTCCAAACAATCATTGTGCAGTTGGTTATGGTTAATAGGGCAATAAATTTTATCTAAATAACCAATTAATATCACTTAAGTAAGGGTCTGGCAGTTTAGGGAGAACACTATACAAACTCAATGTTCTTCAAGTATACCTATAGAACTTTAAACATCCCTCCTGGCAAGTAAGACCCAAGTTTAATGTCTCACCCATAGGGTGGTGAAGTAACATTTGCTTAGTACTAGAGTGAGTCAGAGGTTTGAGTGTGGAACTAACTAAGCCAAGTTGGTTCCAATCTTTCAAAGTGAGAGATCGTGGGATGAGTCAGAGCTAGCCAACATTCTGGCTCCTGTCCCATTAACTACAGCTCAGTCACGTTGACCCCTCATTCGCAACTAGTGTAAGAAACCTTTGTCACTTCTTATTGGCTACTTGGAAGACAGACGGGTCTTGATTCTCCCTCATCACCAGTATCTCAGCTTGTGCACAAGCCAGATATCAGTTTAATTCCCTTTAGCTGGTTGTGAAGTATCACAATCGACAGTGAGGGACAAATCACTGACAATAGTCATTTCTCCAATATTGACAGCTTTCACATCAGCCATTGCTTCATCCAGCAGCTCAAAATTCTGCTTTCATACAGGAATTACTTTCCCTCAAGTTGCTGGCTGTTTTCATCTGGGAATTGGGGATTTGTAGAATTCCCAGTGCAGAGAGAGATACAGAACAAGGAAAATGTCATCCAGTTCATCAACTTGACTCCAGCTGTTGGCCAGGAACAATCTGTTCCAACAACTTCAACTGGTTTCACAGACTGAGGAAGGAATCTGGAAGATCTTTCTTTAACACCCAAACCTAAGTTGGGCAAAGCTTCCCAATAACAATCTAGACTTATATCTGTTATCAATCCCACTCCCTGTAAGAGTGCTTGACCCTCACAGTTCAGAGAGCATCCTGTCCACACAGCAGTCCAATCTGTTTCCCCAACTGAAAATCCAACTCCCAAACCACAGCCCTTTTAAAAAGCTCCAATCAGCTCATTAGCTGCTTCAGCTGGACAATCAATTAGGTAGAGATTGAAAGCAATGAGATCCTAATTGGATGGAACAGACACAAAAAACAATTCAAAGAGACAAACATAAAAAGGTAAATTGGAGAATATCAAAGAAAGCTGAAGAGAGGAGGAGGCTAAGTAATGTTTCATCAATGGCTTTAAATGTATGAGTTATATTCTAATAATATTTCATGAACATGGCAACTCCTAAAACCTTTGTACCATTTTTAAGTATTGGGTATTTCTTGAAATTGACAGCTGAAGGTGAATCAACTACAGAGCATGGATTCAAAGTTAGACATTCTGCCAGGTCATTCTATCATTGAAAGGGATGAAGACATCTTGACATGAGGATGAGAGTCAAAACTCAACCGGTTTAAGTTACCACCACCTGCTCAAATATTCAAGTGGTGTTAGTGCCTCAACAACAACTTGTATTTATACAGCACTTTTAACATTGAAAAATATCACAAGGGTCTTCACAGAACTGGGAGGACGGACATACGATGAATCAAGGAAGGAGATGTTATAGGACAGAGAAGCAAAAGCCTGATCAAAGAGCTGGGGTTGGATCTCAAGGAGAAGGTGGCAGAGGTTTTAGGGAGGGAATTCTGGAAAGACCTGGAAGACTGAAGATATATCTGTGCTCAATGGGTCCAAGAGGGAGATACGCAATGTGTCAGAGTAGGAGGAACAGAAATTTTGGGAAGATGTAGTAAAAATTGTGAAGTTTGAGGTTGACAATAATAAATTTGAGGTTTTGGACAACTAACTGGCACTGAGGACAAGAGCGATGATAATCAGGTGTGGGCAAGAGTTTGTTCAGCAGAGTTTTGGATAAGTTGGCTTTATGGAGGCCAATCAGGAGAGTATTGGTACAATCAGGCAAGAAGGTGAAAAATCAATGGATAAGCAGGATTTGTAACACGGAGTAGAGGTGGATAGGGTACACTGAGGTACATTAGCGCAGTGTTTGTTACTGGACTAGTAATCCAGGAACCAGGACTAACAATCCACAGATTACAAGTTCAAATCCCACCTTAGCATTTTGAGCATAGAGTCATAGGGTCATAGAGGTCTACAGCACAACAAAAGGCCCTTCGGCCCATCCAGTCTGCGCTGGTCAAACAAGTACCTAACTATTCTAATCCCATTTTCCAGCACTAGGCCCATAGCCTTGTATACCATGCCATTGCAAGTGCACATCCAAATACTTCTTAAATATTATGAGGGTTTCTGCCTCTACCATCCTTTCAGGCAGTGAGTTCCAGATTCCCACCACCTTCTGGGTGAAAAAGTTCTTCCTCACATCTCCTCTAAACTTCCTGCCCCTTACATTAAACCTATGCCCCATGGTTATTGATCCGTCCACTAAGGGGAAAAGTTCCTTCCTGTTTACCCTACCTATGCCCCTCATAATTTAAGACACCTCAATCATGTCCCCCCTCAATCTCCTCTGCTCCAGGGAAAATACCCCCAGTCTATACAATCTCTCCTCTTAACTAAAACTCTCCAGCCCAGGCAACATCCTGGTAAATCTCCTCTGCACTCTCTCTAGTGCAATCACATCCTTCCTATAATGCAGATTCCAGAACTGCACGCAATATTCTAGCTGTGGCCTCACCAGCATTTTATACAGTCCCAGCATAAACTTCCTGCTCTTATATTCTATGCCTCAGCTAATAAAGGCAAGTATCCCATATGCCTTCTTAACCACCTTATCAACCTATCCCGCTACCTTAAGGGACTGGTGGACATGCACACCAAGGTCCCTCTGATCCTTGGTATTTCCCAGGGTCCTACCATTCATCGTGTATTCCCCTGCCTTGTTTGTCCTGCCCAAATGCATCACTTCACACTTATCCGGATTAAAGTCCATTTGCCACCGATCAGCCCATCTGACCAGCCCGTCCATATCCTCCTGTAATCTAAGGCTATCCTCCTCACCATTTACCACCCCACCAAGTTTCATGTCATCCACTAATTTACTGATCAACCCTCCTACATTCAAGTCTAAATCATTTATATATACCACAAACAGCAAAGGACCCAACACCGATCCCTGTGGAACCCCACTGGACACAGGCATCCAGTCACAAAAACACCCCTCAACCATCACCCTCTCCTTCCTGCCACTCAGCCAATTCTGGATCCAATTTGCCAAATTGCCTTGGATCCCATGGGCTCTAACCTTAGCGATCAGTCCACCATGCGGGACCTTATCAAATGCCTTGCTGAAGTCCAGGTAGACTATGTCAAATGCATTGCCCTCACCTACATACCTGGTTGCCTCTTCGAAAAATTGAATCATATTGGTCAGACATGACCTACCCTTAACAAAACCATGCTGACTGTCCTTAATTAATCCCTGCCTCTCCAAATGTAGATTAAATTTGTCCCTCAGAATTGCGTCCAATGGTTTCCCCACCACTGAGGTTAGACTGACTGGCCTGTAGTTCCCTGGTTTATCCCTTCCTCCCTTCTTGAATAACGGTACCACATTGGCTGTCCTCCAGTCCTCTGACACCTCTCCTGTGGCCAGAGAGGTATTGAAAATTATTGCCAGCGCCCCCACTATCTCCTCCCTTCCCTCACTCAACAGCCTTTGAACTCAGAATAGAAATCTGGAAGTAAGTGACCCTGAAGCTGTTGGATTGAGTAAGACCCTCCCCCTGGTCTAAAGGTCCTTGTCTTGGATACCAACAGCACACAACAGCTTGGTGTATCACCACCTTTAATAAACCACTAAGCAATATTACATTCTCACGATAACACTGGTTGCTTAGCTTCCCTGCGAGTTGGAATCTGTCTCGGTGGTCAATCCGATGACAAATCCTCTGTGTGCGTCTTCTGAGCAACTGGCCAAATTGCTCTAACTGCTGCAATAAAGATGGTTCTATGGGCTGTTTATTTCTTTGCTGTGGTCCTGTGCCATATAAGGTTAATTCATGCTTTCTCCAGATGTTCCCTGGCCTTTTGAAGGTCACACTTGAGGTACCATAGCCAGCTTGACTCCGCCTTGTTATCTCCAGAGCTGGGAGAAAGTGGCACATTTATTTTCCCTCAGTCTGTTTATCTTCCCTGGTATGAGCCCTCCGACAGGTGAAGTAATTTTTCAGAACTTGCTGATTCCAGCAAAGCTTTGCCTTGACAAAGTTGACCATCATGCTTTGGGTGTTTTGAGCCCACAGTGCAGTTCAGTACAGTTCTTGAGATATATCTTCATTCTGGGTTCTTCTTATACCTCGATGTTCCATGTTAGCGCCATGAGACAGACTCCACACATAGGTTTACACCACAGCCGGTCTACATTAAATAATAGAAAAGAAGTAAAGAAACTGTTAATAGTTGCAGAGAAATTGTACATTAAAAAGGTAAATAATACATTGCCTTACAATTGCTACAAGTCAACAACTCATGCCCTTTAGGGAAGGAACCCTGTCATCCTTAACAGCTTGTCCTATATGTGATTCCAGTCTCATACCAGTTTGGTTCCATTTTTTAAATTATTTAACAAGAGGTGGCCAGCATTTTTTGCCCATCCCTAATTGCCCTTGAGAAGGTGGTGGTGAGCTGCCTTCTTGAACCGCTGCAGCCCCTCTGGTGTAGGTACACCCACAGTGCTGTTAGGGAGGACATTACAGGTTTTTGACCAAGCGACGGTGAAGGAATGATGATATATTTCCAAGTCAGGATGGTGTGTGGTTTGGAGGGGAACTTGCAGGTGGTGGTGTTCCCATGCACCTGCTGCCCTTGTCCTTCTGTGTGACAGAGGTCACAGGTTTGGAAGATGCTGGAAAAGAAGCCTTGGTGAGTTTCTGCAGTGAATCTGGTAGATGGTGCACACTGCTGCTGCTGTGCATCAGTGGTGGAGGGAGTGAATGCTTAGGGTGGTGTATGAGGTGCCAATCAAGTGGGCTGCTTTGTCCTGGTCAGTGTTGAGCTTCCTGAGTGTTGTTGGAGCTGCACTCATCCAGGCAAGTAAGAGTATTTCATCACACTCCTGACTTGTGCCTTGTAGGTGGTGGACAGGTGGGTGTCAGGAGGTGAGTTACTCACCACAGAATTCCCAATCCATCTTACTTGAAGTGGCCGAGTTGCTTACCCAGGTATATTAAAATGCTGCACAGGACTGGAGTGATTGAAGAAATCTCTCCACGATCTTCTCTGGGCAACTAGGGATGGACAATAAAAGTCAAGCTTGCCAATGAGCTCACAATGAATGGACTGTCTGTCCACTGGGATCTGTGACTGACTGAGGATGTAGGAGTCCTGCACACTCCCTGGAAATCGTACGCACACCTGCAGGATGCATTTATGGTGGTCGCATACCAGCTGCACATTCAGCGAATGGAACCCCTTGCGGTTGATATAGTCCACCGTATGTTGCGATGGAGATCTGAGTGCCACTTGACTGCAATCGATCACATCCTGCAACTGTGGGAAACCCCAAGATCTGGGCGAATCCAATCGTTCTTCCATCCTGACTCCCCTAGTCCCAGGCAAAATGAATAAAGTCATGTGCTCTCGCAAAGATGGCATCCGTGACCTCATGGATGCATTTGTGGGTGGAGGCTTGTGAGATCCCACAGAGATCACCTGTGTAGCCCTGAGTCACTTTCACAGCCACTGGCAGTGGATGTCCTCCATGTCCCCGCGGCATCAAATCCTGCAGCAGGTGGCAGATGTGACCGACCAGTTCCCTGGACATGCGCATCTTCGGCGACACTCGTTCTCGGTCATCTGCAGGAATGAAATGTGACGTCTATACACCCTGGATCTAGCTAGGCGCTGACCAATGAGGACTCACTGTGGCTCTTCTTCCTGAGTTGCTGTTGCTGCCTCTGCGCAGCCAGGAGCTTCAATCACTCTCTTCTCCGTCGTCTTCATGCTCTGTAGGCCATCTGGCATACAGCTAGTTCACCAGGCACCATGACCCTGATGTACTCCTCCTGCAGGATGAAAGAGTGAGACACATGGTTATCATGGGTGCACTAAGAACCTGTCCTGGTTAAGTGTGAAGTCCCCTTGGTAGTGGAGGGAGGGTTAAAAGCTTTGGAGTACTTGGTGGCTCCTTGATGCCTCTGCATTGCTTGAGTGGGCAGATAAACTAGAAGCCCAATCCCAATCATATGAATATAAAAGCAAAAAACTGCTGTTCTCTCAGCTCCAACCCTGACATTGTCATCAAACCCGCTGACAAGGGTGGTGCTGTTGTTGTCTGGCACACTGACCTCTACCTCACAGAGGCTGAGCGTCAACTCACAGACACTTCCTCCTACCTCCGCCTGGACCATGACCCCACCACTGAACAGCAAGCCATTGTTTCCAGGACTGTTACTGACCTCATCTCCTCTGAGCTCTTCCTTCCACAGCTTCCAACCTGATAGTCTCCCAACCTCGGACGGCCCGCTTCTACCTCCTACACAAAATCCACAAACAGGACTGTCCCGGCAGACCGATTGTATCAGCCTGTTCCTGCTCCATGGAACTCATTTCTTGACTCCATTCTCTCTCCCCTTGTCCAGTCCCTTCCCACCTACATCCCTGATTCCTCTGACACCCTACATCATATCAACAATTTCCAGTTCCCTGGCCCCAACCGCCTCCTCTTCACCATGGACGTCCGATCCCTCTACACCTCCATCCCCCACCGGGATGGTCTGATGGCTCTCCGCTTCTTCCTCGAACAGAGGCCCGAACAATCCCCATCCACCACTACTCTCCTCCGTCTGGCTGAACTTGTTCTCACACTGAACAATTTCTCCTTTAACTCCTCTCACTTCCTCCAAATAAAAGGTGTGGCTATGGGTACCCGCATGGGCCCCAGCTATGCCTGTCTCTTTATTGGGTATGTGGAACATTCCTTGTTCCAGTCCTACTCCGGCCCCCTCCCACAACTCTTTCTCCGGTACATCGATGATTATTTCGGTGCTGCTTCATGCTCTCGTCTGGACCTGGAAAAATTTATTAATTTTGCTTCCAATTTCCACCCCTCCATCATTTTCACATGGTCCATCTCTGACACTTCCCTTCCCTTCCTTGACCTCTCTGTCTCAATTTCTGGTGATAGACTGTCCACCAATATCCATTACAAGCCTACCGACTCCCACAGCTACCTCGACTACAGCTCCTCACACCCCGCTTCCTGTAAAGACGCCGTCCCATTCTCTCAGTTCCTTTGCCTCCGTCACGTCTTTTCTGATGATGCCACTTTCAAAAACAGTTCCTCTGACATGTCTTCCTTCTTCCCTAACCGAGGTTTTCCACCCACGGTGGTTGACAGGGCCCTCAACCGTGTCCAGCTCAACTCCCGCGCCTCAACCCTCACACCTTCCTCTCCCTCCCAGAAACATGATAGGGTCCCCCTTGTCCTCACTTATCACCCCACAAGCCTCCGCATTCAAAGGATCATCCTCTGCCATTTCCGCCAAATCCAGCATGATGCCACCACCAAACACATCTTCCCTTCACCCCCCCCCCCACCCCCCCCCCCCCCCCACCGTGGCATTCCGCAGAGATCGTTCCCTCCGGGACACCCTGGTCCACTCCTCCATCACCCACTGCACCTCAACCCCTACCCATGGCACCTTCCCATGCAACCGCAGAAGGTGCAACACCTGCCCCTTTACTTCCCCTCTCCTCACCATCCAAGGGCCCAAACACTCCTTTCAAGTGAAGCAGCATTTCACTTGCACTTCCCTCAATTTAGTCTACTGCATTCGTTGCTCCCAATGCGGTTTCCTCTACATTGGAGAGACCAAACGCAGACTGGGTGACTGCTTTGCAGAACACCTTCGGTCTGTCCACAAGCATTACCCAGACCTCCCTGTCGCTTGCCATTTCAACACTCCACCCTGCTCTCATGCCCACATGTCCGTCCTTGGCCTGCTGCATTATTCCAGTGAAGCTCAACACAAACTGAAGGAACAGCATCTCATCTTCCAACTAGGCACTTTACAGCCTTCCGGACTGAATATTGAGTTCAACAATTTTGTTTTCCAATAAATTATATAGATTTTTCTTTTCCCACCTATTTCCATTATTTTTAAATGTATTTCCATCCATTGTTTTATCTCTACCTTTTAGCCTTTTTTGATTCCTTCACCCAACCCACCCCCACTAGGGCTACCTGTACCTTGCTGGTCCTGCTTTCTACCCTTAATTAGCACATTCCTTAGATAATATCACCACCTTCAACACCTCTTTGCCCCTTTGTCTATGACATCTTTTGGTTATCTTCACCTATCACTGGCCCTCTATCCAGCTCTACTTGACCCACCCCCCCTTAAACCAGCTTATATTTCACCTCTCTTCTATTTTTACTTAGTTCTGTTGAAGAGTCATACGGACTCGAAACGTTAACTGTGTTCCTCTCCGCAGATGCTGCCAGACCTGCTGAGTTTTTCCAATCATATGAATGTGGCTACGCCTGAACTTAGTTCATGATCTAAAATTGTTGAACTCAATATTCAGTCCGGAAGGCTGTAAAGTGCCTAGTTGGAAGATGAGATGCTGTTCCTTCAGTTTGTGTTCAGCTTCACTGGAATAATGCAGCAGGCCAAGGACGGACATGTGGGCATGAGAGCAGGGTGGCGTGTTGAAATGGCAAGCGACAGGGAGGTCTGGGTAATGCTTGTGGACAGACCAAAGGTGTTCTGCAAAGCGGTCACCCAGTCTGCGTTTGGTCTCTCCAATGTAGAGGATACCGCATTGGGAGCAATGAATGCTGTAGACTAAATTGAGGGAAGTGCAAGTGAAATGCTGCTTCACTTGAAAGGAGTGTTTGGGTCAGCTGCAGAGGAATGGTCCCTTTATACATAGGTTTCTGTAATGCATGGCCGTTTCCCACGCCCTTCCTAACCCCACCCTGAATGTTTATACACTATATTCAACAGCAGGGCTACCCTTGCCCCACCACCCCAACAAGTCATCTCCATCCCAGGGCAGCCCTTGTCACCCACCCCCCACTCACCCCTCAAAATTTGCCTCAACAGCAGGGCTGCCCTTAACTGCCAAAATGGGCATCAGTGAGCAGGTTATTTCTCAGCAAGCGCCACTTGATAGCACTGTTGATGACCCCTTCCAGTACTTTATTGATGATGGAGAGTAAACTGATGGGGCGGTAATTGGCTGGGTTGGATTTGTCCTGCTTTTTGTGTACAGGACATACCTGGGCAGCTTTCCACATTGCCAGGTAGATGCCAGTGTTGTCACTGTACTGGAACAGCTTGGCTAGGAGCACAGCAAATTCTGCAGCACAAGTCTTCAGTACTATTGCTGAAATGTTTTCAGGGCCCATAGCCTTTTCAGTATCCAGTGCCTTCAGCCATTTCTTGATATCACATGGTGTGAATGGAACTGGCTGAAGACTGGCATCTGTGATGCTTTGGACCTCCGGAGGAGGTTGAGATGGATCATCCACTCAGCACTCTTGGCTGAAGAATGTTGCGAATGCTTCAGCCTTATCTTTTGCACTGATGTGCTGGGCTCCTCCATCATTGAGGATGGGGATATTTGTGGAGCCTCCTCCTCCAGTGAGTTGTTTAATTGTCCACCACCATTCACGACTGGATGTGGCAGGACTGCAGAGCTGATATAGGATTGCATTTGGACAATGTTATGGAAGTGGAAATAAGTGGTTTCAGTTGCGGTGCAAATGTGCAGTTGGAAGTTCATCTCGGGTTCAAACATGACACCAGTGTCCAAACGGTCTGGTTGAACCTCAGACAATTGCAGGGAGAGCGATGGAGTTGCTCGCTGGAAACAGACTTTGGAGTGGGGGCTGGAAACAATGGACTCAGTTTTCCTAATATTGAATTGGCATGCCAGATGTGTGAGATAATACATTTTGGGAGGATGAATGAAGAGACAGAACATAAATTAAATGCTCAAAATTTAAAGGGGTACAAGAACAGAGAGACCTGGATCTGTTTGTACACAGATCTCTGAATGTGGCAAAAACAGTATAAAACCCATCACATTTCTACCTCCCTTCAGCTCTGAAGAAGAGTCATACGGATTCGAAACATTAACTCTGTTTCTCTCTCTCCGCAGTTACTGCCCGGCCTGCTGAGTTTTTCCAGCATTTTCTGTTTTCATTTCTGAAGGTGCCAGGACAGGTTAACAATGTGTTAATGAAACATTTCAGATTGAAAAAGGAAGGAAGTTTTGTTAAACCATTATAAAACACTAACTTGGTCTCACCTGGAGTGTCATGTCCAACATTAGGCACCACACTTTAGGATAGATGTGAAGAATTTGGAAAGGGTATGGAAGAGATTTACTAGAATGATGAGGGATTATACAGTTACATGGATGGATTAAATTAATACTAACCTGTGATGCAGCTCCCTACGGAGTCTCCAGAACCCTCTCTGCAGCCAAGAAGGGTTATTCACAATTTGAGAAAGAAGGCATATCTGTAACATTTGTAGTAAAGAAGTTCCATCAATATTTGCATGGGCAACATTTCACCCAGTGTCAGATCACAAGCCACTAATGGGTTTATTTAGTGAAGATAAAGCAACTCCACCAATAGCCTCTGCCAGAATTCAAAGGTGGGCTTTGATTTTGTTGGAATATGAGTACACCTTTTTGCACGGTCCGGGTGTGCATAAAGCAAATGCAGAAGCCCTCAGTTGGCTCCCTTTGCCAGATAGTATTACACATGCTCCAGTGCCTCAAGAAGTTATATTTGTGTTAAATTTCCTGACTCCTCTCCAGTCTGTGCGAAGCAGATAAAGAATTGGGAAAACTGGGATCCAATTTTATTAAGAGTTCGAGAACAGGTATTGCAAGGATGGTCGAATGCACAAATTCCTGAAGAGTTAAACCCATTCTATGCCCGTAAAACTGAACTGAGTTGTCAAGATGGAATCTTCTTGTGGGGAGGAAGAGCCGTTGTCCCTTCACAAGGAAGAGAACCATTCTGGACGGAGCTTCACAGTCACATCCAGGCATTTAGAAAATGAAGATGTTTGCGCAAAGTTCGGTTGGATTTTCTGCACCTGCCCACTGCCGCGATCTTCTGGTCCCCCCGCCAGTCAATGGACTTCTGGCTGGGGAGTCACCTCACCCGCGGCGGGTCCCACCCACAACCAGCCGGACAATCCCAGAGTATGTCTGGTGGCCAAGTATAGACAGTGATATAGAAAAAATGGTGAAATACTGTCTCCAGTGTCAGCAACAACAGAAGTTGCCTGTTTCAGCTCCATTGCATCCGTGGGAGTGTCCTGGTTGACCCTGCGTTAGATGACATACAGACTACGCAGGTCCATCTTTCGGTGCTATGTTTTTAGTGATCATCGACACACATTCTAAGTGGATGGATGTGTATGAAGTTAGATCACTGACATTGTGTGTAACTATTGAAAAGCTGCACCAATGTTTTAGTGTACATGGCCTGTCAGAAGTCATAGTTTCAGACAACGGTTCTGTCTGTACTAGCTCAGAGTTACAGAGATTCATCAGCATATATGGAATTAAACATATTAAAACAGCCCCATATCATCCCTCATCCAATGGGTTAGCAGAAAGAGCAGTACAAACTTTTAAAACAGAAATGAAGAAATTATCAGAAGGAACATTAGAAACACAAATTTCATGATTTCTTCACAACTATCACATGATTCCTCATTGCAACTCCGGATTCAACAGCGTCTGAATTACTAATCAAACACCACCTTGGTACAAGATTGATTCTAGTGTTCCCTAACTTAGAGTGGGAGGTAGAGGAGAACCTGAGTAGTCAGAAAGTGAATCATGGGGCAGAATTTTCCCCCCATCAGGGGGTTTGTGCAGGGGTGGGCTCGGACCCGATTGGCACCCCCGTGACACTCTCCCAGAAGCGCTGAGCACTCCCTGTGCGGGCGGTTCCCTGAGTCGGGGCCTCAAAGAGATTAGTTTAAATTTTAAAAATTTTAATAAAAAGAAAGAAAAATGTTAAGACGTCCCCTCATGTGACAGCGTCTCACAGGCTGAGACATGTCAATGAACATTAATGACAATATTTATTTCATATATAAACCCTTCATGAAACCTCATCCCACCCGTGGATGAGGTTCCATGAAAAATGCGAAGGCCGCCCGGGCTCTTTGCCTGCCCGACAACCTTAAGGTTGGACAGGCAGCTCAGTTTATTAGTTTAATTGATATTTAAATTGCCTTAATGGGCCTTTGACAGTCCAAGCTGAAAATCTAAATGACGCGCAGTGACATCGGGACACCTCAGCCGAGCCAAAGATTCAGGCCATGATATTCACAGTAAAGGTCGAAAATTTACTGTGGGAGAGTCTGTGCAAAATTTTGGAACTGGACCTAGATGGGTTCCTTGTATAATTGTCTCTGAAACTGGGCCTTTGTCATTCCAAGTGGAAATGGAAAATCGGATTGTCTGAAAACATGTGGATCATCTAAGAAGTAGAGAGACACTCCAAAAACCAGTTACTCCACCTGAAATTGAAGTCGAAACTTTGACCCCTGAGGTGCCAGATTGACAAAGAATAGACAAACCTGATGTCTCTGTTGAAGTAAATAATCCTGAACAGCTACAACAAAAACACAAAATGCTGGAAAAACTCAGCAGGTCGGACAGCATCTGTGGAGAGAAAGACAGAATTAATGTATGGACTCGAAACATTAATTCTGTCTTTCTCTCCACAGATGCTGTTAGACCTGCTGAGTTTTTCCAGCATTTTTTGTTTTTGTTTCAAATTTCCAGCATCCGCAGTATTTTGCCTTTATAATTCTGAAATGCTATTGGCTAAGGATGTCCCCAATTCCCAGTTCCTGACCAAGTCGATCCAGTGGAAGAATCTCAAGCCGTGGTGCTACTTCACTCTAAATGAATCAGAAAACGATCTCAGAGACTTAATCTATAATCGTATGAACTGTGTATCTTTGTCTACGTTATGGATTAAGATATTCTTGTAAATAAGGGAAATAAAACAAAATTAAAGGGGGAGGAATGTGATGATTGTAAGTAAAGCCTTTCATACTGTTTGGGGATCATGTGAGTGTACAGATGAATCAGTCCTAAGTGCGGGTCAACTTAGAGGTGGAATTTTTCCAGCGGTTTACCTGGTTGAAGCATGTAGCTTCTTCATGAGCTCTGTAAATAAAGTTTACTGTTTCTAACAAGAAACCTGTCAGGTACACCAAGTTTATTACAATTAGATTTTCAAAGATAGATCTTTCTGTGGTTCTAAGATATGTTTACAAGGTTCTATGATAACAGAATCCATTGGATCATTTGTACAATTGACATTTAGCTGATTTAGCTGCTTTGAGCCAGAGGATGATCATTACTTGTCCTCTGATTAAAAAGAGGTGGAGCTTGAAGTAGGTGCATCTTCGTGATAGGATCAGAAGATTAGTGTAGGTGCAAATAGGACACTGAAGTTGTGTCTGTTTCCACCTCAGTGTCCAGGGAAAAGGATAGAATCAGTGCCTAGGACTGTTGATGAAGAGCTCAATAAGGACTGGCTGTGATGTGTCACATAGTTCAATAAAAATGCTCATCTGTGAAGGTGCTACCTAGTGAACCCTGACCACCTGGTAGTGACCAGACAAACTTTAGTAACAAGATTGGTCCAAGAAAACACTTGCACTGAGTCAATACTCAGGAATGTAAGGCAGAATAAAGTTCCATGTTCTTTTCTTCTTAGGCAGCTCCTCAGGATTGAGGATGCCTTGCCTCCTCTCTGATTCAATAGTTGCTGAGGTGGCTGATAATCCAATGTATGATCTGCAGACTCTGCCACATGTAGGGCAGGTGGTGATGAAGGGTTGGTTGGATGGGTCTTTTGGAGATTTGTATGCACTTTGATGCCTTGACTTAACCTCTGTGTGTTCCTGATGAAGTCTTCCGATGTGTTCGCTGCCTTCTCCATTTTGGTTGGTCACAAGCCAAGGACTCCCATGAGTTGACAGGGATGTTTGACCTCTTCAAGGATGGTTTGAGCACATCCCTAAAGCGTTTCCACTGTCATCCTGGGAGTTTCCTTCCGGAACCAAGTTCCGAGTAGAGCAGTTCTTTCAGGAGTCTGGTGTCAGGTACACGAATGACATGTCCCACCCAGTGGAGTAAATAACACCTCAATGCTGGGCATGTTCACTTGGGAAAGGACACTGCTGTTGGACTACTTTTCTTGCCACCAGACTTGGAGGATCTTATGAAGCCACCACTGGTACAACTTCTCCAGTTCTTAGAGGTGCCTACTATAAGTCGACCATGTCTCTACAGCATATAGGAGCAAGGTGAAACACAGCTGCCTGGTAAACCATGTCCATAGTATTGAGTTTGAGATTTTGGTCCTCAAATACTCTTTTACTCAGTTGGCCAAAGGTTGAACTGGCACATCGGAGGTGATGATGAATTTCACTGTCTGTGCATTGCCTTTGTCTGGAGGAGGATCCAAAAGTATGGGAAATGGTCCACATGTTCTAGGATCTCACCATTGATCTTAGTCGACAGGGATGTATTCTGCTGTGGGAGCTGGTTGGAAGATTACCTTAGCTTGTTGGTTGTTAATGATAGTCCCATTTTCCATATGCTTCAGGGAATGTTTCGAGAATGACCTGGAGCTCAGTTTCTGTGTGAGAATCTGCATACAGGAGTGTAATGACTAAAGTTGGAGTGATTTTGGAGACAGTGTAGATGATATCAGGGATTGGAATTTGACTTAATAACGGAACAAAAGAGATTTTTAAAATTTATTCTTTTACATGATATAGGCGTTACCTGTTGGTCCAGCATTTTTTCCCCATCCCTAGTTATCCTTGAGAAGGTGGTGGTGAGCTGCCTTCTGGAACCACTGCAGTCCACATGGTGTATGTACACCCACACTGTGATTAAGAAGGGAGTTCTGTTGTATTATCGGTTCCTTAGATATCTCAATGATGAGATTGATGAGATCTTGAGAAATCTTAATTTAAAAATGAACTGTTTAGTGTAAATCTTTAACTATTTACAGATCCCAGGTTACTGTTTTGCATGGTGCTGCTCCATGCAGGCTGCTTCCAGAGTGCTCACCATAGACTATTCTCTCAGTCTATTACCATGTCACTCAATACATCATATCGTGGGTGGTGCTATTCTCCAATCATGTTAACCTTTGCACTGCTGTCATCTTTACATTACAATGGCATGCAGACACACACAACATAGTACAAGTTCCAGGATTTTGACCCAGCAACAGTGAAGGAACAGCGATATAGTTCCAAACCAGGATGGTGTGTGGCATGGAGTGGAATTTGCAGGTGGTGGTGTTCCCGTGCATCTGCTGCCCTTGTAATTCTAGTTGATAGAGGTTGTGGATTTGGAACCTTCTGTCGAAGGAGCCTTGGTGAGCTGTTGCATTGCATCTTGTAGATTGAACACAGTGCTGCCACTGTGCATTGGTGGTGGAGGGAGTGGGTGTTTAAGATGGCGATTGGGGTGCCAATCAAGTGGACTGCTTTGTGCTGGATGGTGTTGAGCTTCTTGAGAAATGTAGAAAATTCTGTGTTTTTTTAACTATTAAATGATTGCAACATTGGAGTGTTTGTCTCTTGGAATACCAGTGTGGGCGTGAATATCTGAAGCTTAAAAGTTGAGCAAACTCTGCTCTCTTAACGCTTCTTGTGGTAAGAACGTTGAATATTTTTGTTCAACTGTGAGAATTAACTTTTTCTCAGTTTTATTCCGATCATTTTGAAAAGTCCTGAAGAAAGAACAAGAAATGATGTGATTATTTATTTCTTGTTTAAAGCCCCTGTTTTATTTTCTGTGTTAAGTTCATAAGCGTTAGCCTGAATTAATGTGGGATTATTAAAGTTAACTTGTTAATTTGTGAGAACTTGAATTTCATCAGGGCAACGGTGAGATTCCAGTTATTATGGGCTGAATTTTCCCATTGGCATGCGGGGGCAAGCCCCACACGTCCGCGTGTAAAATGGCGCAACGATGTCCGACGCATGCCCGCCATTAATTAACAGGTCACTTAAGGCCCTAGAGGCGCCAAACAACACCGATTTTTCGGTGCCCGTGCAATCTTTGGGTAGGTGGGTAGGACACATTTGTATTAACCTCATCCACAGGCGGGATAAGAGGGCTCAGGGGGGTCGTGAGTGTGCACAGTCAGCCATTTATTTCTGACAGATTTTGAAACTTGGCTGTGTGATCTGCAGTACTTCAAAACGCATCCCGGCTGCTTTTTCTGGACTCTTAACCTTCAGGTCAGCACTCTGCAGTGAGGAATCTTTTCTGGGCCTGCAGGTTTCAGGAAGCTTTCCCTTAGCCTGGGATTGGGAGCTGAATTGTTCACTGGAGGCAGCTCTTCCTGAGGAGGAAGGGTGGGCTAGAAGGGGGAGGAGACCAGGAGTGGACCTTCAGCCTCCAGGGGAGCCACTTTTGGGAGGACAGGTGCAGGCACAAGGGGTGCAGGGCCAAGAGGTTGTCCAAGGCAGAACAGGCTACAGAAGATGCCACTATCCCTCTGCCAAGGTAGACAAGCAGTGAAGCAGCTACCTCAATATGTCTGAGGTGCAGTGCCGAAGGAGGCTCCGCTCTCAAGGGAGACAGTCAACTATATCTGTCAGGTGATTGGGCCTGAGATCTCCCCTAACTGTGTGGGTGGACACCCCATGCCAGTGCTCTAAAGGTCACAGCTGCCCTCAATTTCTATGGGTGGGTGGGTTTTTGAGGAGTCTCCCAATCAGCTGTCCACACTTGTGCCAAGCAGGTTACAGACGCTCTGTTCAGATGGGCATTGACCTTCATCCACTTCCGCTGTGACCAGGCAAGTCAGACACAGCGAGCCAGAGGCGTCGCGGCCATTGCTGGCTTCCCCCGTGTCCAGGGTGCTATAGACTGTACACATGTGGCCTTCAAGGCGCCAGCAGGTGAGCCCGGTGCCTTCGTCAACAGGAAGGGCTTCCACTCCATGAACGTGCAGATAGTGTGTGATCAAAGGATGCAGATTCTGCAAGTCTGTGCAAGGTACGCAGGCAGCTCCCACAACGCCTACATCCTCAGACACTCCCAGGTGCCGGGGCTCTTCAGTGCTCCGGTTCGGCTGGATGGTTGGCTGCTGGGTGACCAGGGCTATCCCCTCAGAAGGTGGCTCATGACACCTCTCCGCCATCCAAGAACAGAAGCTGAGCAGTGGTACAATAGGAGCCACGGCACCACAAGGGCTGTGGTGGAGAGAACCATCGATCTTCTCAAAATGCGCTTCCAATGCCTGGACCGCTCAGGGGGCGCACTCCAGTACCCCCCAGATCATGTCTCGGTGATAGTAGTAGCATGCTGTGCTCTCCATAATCTTGCGCTGGAAAGGGGGGATGCAGTGGACGATGAAGATGTAGACGCAGTGTCTGCAGCTGCACACGATGAGTCCAGCAGTGACTCCGAGGTTGAGCACGCACAGGGAAATGCTGAGGGGGTAGATGCTGACCCGGGCATCCTCCAGGGAGGCATGGACACCTGGGAGGCTTTAATCCAATGAGCTTTCAGCTAGCACAACACAGATGGATCCCCAGGACAAGCCTGGGTTGTAGACTCCATATTTGATACCTAAGTGCTAAATCTGCCAGGTTAGGAACAGTCACTAAGGGCCTTGTTAATAAAGCTGAATGTCCAACAAAGCACTCATTACAGTTTTGGAAACCATACACATGCAGAAGAAAAGAGGCACCCTCACCCATGGTGACATCTCTGAATTTATTCTGTCAAGCAAACCGACTTTTTTTTTAAAAAGAGAATAGTTTTACCAAAGTAAATCATAAGGACCTCAACTTGGGCCAACACAAAAGCTCCAGTGATAAACCCGGGGAGTGACTAAGGTGCCTTATGTTTTCATTTCAGGGCGCTACGTCTTGGTGCCGCCCCCTCCCTGGGAGTGGTTTGTGAGCCAGCCTGCTGACCCTGCTGTCCTGTTGGCCTCGATGACCTTGGCGGCCGTCCTCTGGCCCATGGAGCCTGTGCTGTCTCTGCCTGGGAGGCATCTCCCCAGTGGTCGTTCCCTCACCTGATGCTACGGTCACTGGGAAAGGGGCGGAGGAGCTGTCGTCCTCATCTGTAGCGCCCTGAGAGGTGCCCACAGAGACGCCAGGGAGCTGCTGTGCCGCATCAGGTCACTTCGGACCTCCCTGCTCACTGTGGATGGACGGGCACTGAGCTGGGAAAGTTGATGCCCAAACCATCTCCCACACTGGCACTGACCGGCTGAGGATTGTGCAGCTTTGGAACTTTGCCTCAGAAGGTGGTGCAGGCAGGGCCATTGAATATTTTTAAGGCAGAGATAGATTCTTGTTAGGCAAGGGTATCAAAGGTTATCAGGGTTAGGTGAGAATGTGGAAATCGAAACACAAGATGATCAGCCATGACCTTATTTAATGGCGGAGCAGGCTTAAGGGGCTGAATGGTCTACTCCTGTTCTTATTTCTTGTGTTCTTATGAAAGGTCTCCCAGTAAGTCACAGAAGTCAATTGATGGTTTATAACTAGGACATTACTGCACTGTGATACACATCACAAGATGGTGACTGATCACTGTCCACGTGAACTTGATGCTGTTCCCAACAGTCCTATGGCAAACAAAGTCAGGAGCAAGTTTTTACCAGGGTCCATTTGCTAAGTCCTGTGACAATGGAGAATTGGCAATGGGGACAGTGCTGTGAACCTGAGTATCCCTAGTCAAGAATCTGTACACAGGTGACCGATGCATGAAGGTCATTGGACACCTCTGTTAGGACAAAGATTGGGCAGCAGCATCTGTGACTGAGCAGTCCTCTTCAAGCTACCCTCTTCTCACCCCAAATGAGGAAGGGGCTAGAAAATGTGTCTTAAAAATAGACTGTCCCACTTTCTCTTGGCTGGGGAACCACACACTGTGGGTTTAGTATCTTCATGGTCAAAGAAAGAAACTCTAAATTTTGCAACTTGAAACATTAAAATCCTGATGGATAATCAAAAGACTGACCGGTCTGAAAGAAGAATTGGATTTGTATTACATGAGCTATCAAAACTCCAAATTGATCAGTGAGATCCACCTTCTGTGTAGGACAGCTGAATGTTTAAGCAAAAGGGATACACCTTCCATTGGAAAGGAAAGGCTGACGGTGAAACTCGAGTCTATGGCATTGGTTTTGACATCCAGAATACGTTCTTGTGCACTACCAGAACTCCCCAACTGTATAAATGAAATATTGATGAAATTTTACCTACAACTGAGGTATAATCATCGTCATCAGTGTTTTTTTCACTTATTCTTGACTCTGATGAAGATGCTAAGAAAAGCTCTACTCTGATCTTTATAAAGTTTTCACTGCCAACCCAAAAGAAGAGATCATCCTGTTGGGTTTTTTAGTGCCAGGCTTGGCCAAGACTTCAATGTCTAGAGGGGAGCCATTGGGAAAAATGTCTTTGGAAAATCCAATGGAAATGGTGTCTTCCTGCAAACAAAGTGTGCTCAGTATGGTCTCATTCTAACAATCACCCTCTTCCACCAGAAGGACAAATGCAACATCACATGGAGGAATCCTAGATAAAAGCCCTGGCACCTCCTGGATTTTGTCACTTGATCCATCTGAAGGGTTGATGCCTTCTTGACAGATAACTGATTTGTTCGATCGATGATGAATGTCCAACTAGCACCAAGACATCGCAAGAACCAAAATTCCAAGAGGAAGAAAATCAATGTCTCAGCCCTAAAGCATCCTAACCAAAGAGAGGAATTCCAAGTCCAGCTCACAACCAGTCTGGAAAATCATCATACGGAACATGCAGAACATTTGGATCAATAATGTCAGCTGTGTCCAGATCATTGAGTTCAAGCATCACCATCATCAGGATTGGTCAAATGAAAACAAGGCAGAAAAATGTGTCCTCCTGGAACAAAATAAGCAAACTTCAACCTTTGGCAGAGCACCTCAAGGTCCCATGTCGAGGAGGTAACATTCCAACAGCTGAAAGCTGGTTCTCCAAGACAAATATGGAAGATGAAGGACAAATGGTGGGAAGAGAAATCCCAAAGATCCAACAGTATACCGACCAGCGTGACACATGAAGCTTTTATGAAGCTATCAGGGCCATCTATGGACCATGGTCAAAAGAACAAAAACCTCTTCACTTACCAGATGGTGTCTCTCTTCTTAAGGATGACAATGACACTCTTCAATTCTGCAAATAATATGTCCAACAACTCCTCAAATGTGAATCCACAATGGCAGCTCACAATCTGCAGTCTATCCCCCAGTACCCTGTGCTAGAGTTCATGGGTGAACTCCCATCCCTGAGAGAGCTGCAACAAGTAATCAAATAGATGAAAACCAAAAAAGCCTGTGGCACTGATGGTATTCCAACCGCGGGTCTTCAGAGCTGCGGGGATTTAGAACACATTAAGACTCCTTTCACTCACCCTATGGATTTGGGAGGGAAAATAATGACCCCCACCCCGCCCCCCCACCCAACTTCAGCAATGTGACAATTGTAACTACCTTCAAGAAGGGGGATTAATCACGCTGTGGAAACTATCAAGGTAATTGCCCCTTGTCCACAGCAGGTAAAATCCTGGCACTTATTCTCCTGAATTGCCTACTTCCTGTGGCTGAGGAAATCCTTCCATAGACACAGTTTCACTTTAGAGAGTTTCACTTGGAGAGGAAACTCTGACCTGGCCTTTATAGCCTGAGAATTCAAAAAAAATGTCAAGAACAACACCAGGAACTCTTCATTGCATTCATGAACCTGATCAAAGCATTTCACTCAGTAAATCATGAGGCTCTGTGGATTGTGCTCCAGAGATTTGGATGGACGTGAAACATCATCACAATCCTGCAACTGCTTCATGATGATATAAACGCACCTGCCTTCAGTGGGTAGCCTGAAACAGACACCTTGAAATTCCAGACCGGGGTTGAGCAAAGGCTGTCTGATAGCCCCCATACTATTTACAATCTACCTGACAGCGGCTATTCACCTCATCAAAGCTCAACTGTCCTCTAGTGTGAGAATTAAATGCCACCTAGATGGAAAACTCGAATCTGTGCCAAATCTAAACTGACCACAATAGACATATATGATCTGCAGTTTGCGGATGACTGCATTACCATTGTACACTCTGCACCAGATGTGTAATCCATTCACAATCACATCAATTCTTCATACAACAGACTCAGCCTCACTTTGAATGTTGCCATAACAAAAGTCATATATCAACCCAGGCCTGGTCAGTCAAATATTCCATCTCCCATATATGGAGAAGGAAATATCCTGGAATATGTTGAGCACTTCCATAGCTTGGCAGCCACTTCCCAAAAGGCCACCACTGATGAGGAGATCCAACACCAGGTCGCTGGGCCAGCTCAGTGTTCTACAAACTACAGCAATGAGTGTTTGACAACAGAAACCTCCACAAGTCACTAAAAGCCCTGGTGTACAGAGCAGGGCAGAGCAGCACCACACTAATGTGCTGTAGTGAGAACCGGATTGTGTATCAATGACATATAAGAGCATAAAGAAATTCTACCAGTAATACCTCGACTGCACCCTCCAGATCCAATGGGAGGGTCACTGAACAAATGCTAAAATTCTTCTTGTAGCCAGCTCCACAAGCATTCCAGCAAAACCCATACAAAATATAGCCTAAAGGACTGGGCACTATGTCTGGATGTCTGAAGAGTGTCTCCCCTGCCAGGTCCTGTTTGCTCAACTCTCAAATGACCAGTGTTACAGGGAGGGAAAAGGAAGCATTACAGATACACTCTGAAGCTCTCGTTGAAGCAGCACAGCATTGACAGAGCTGACTTCGATGACCTTGCTACCAATTGCTCAAAATGACAACAACTTGTCTATCCAGCTGCATCATACTTTGGGCCCAAACACCTAAGGCTGAGCAATAGCAGAGAAGGAAAGAGATGGAAGCAAATCCTGCACACTGGAACCCACAACCTTGTGGGGCATCCTGTCCCAAGTGCCCAAAGATCTGTGGGCTGAGAATCAGCCTGTTCACTCACATGAAGACCCATGGCAGAAACTCCCGACTCTGAGTAGATGTCATCCTCCAATCAAGAGACAGCCGCCACTGGCAATGATGGTCACTGATGTGATCCTGCCAAACTTTGCAGACCAAGCTCACCCATATTACAAGGGAGAAGTCCCCGTCTGGTGGGGGGCATGCCAGAGGTCAGGGTCCTCACCCGCTATGAGGAGTGAGCAATATAGCTGGACGGAGAGGACCGAGACCCGCCCTGTGGCGATGGTGAGGCCACACAAAAGTGGTGCACACCAAAGTGAGGATACTGCGCCAGCTGATCCTTCAGACAGCGAGACTGTGAGTGCAATGTGATGTTTTGTAACTTGCGGCCATGGACTAATTATCTCTAATCTCTTTCACACCGCACAACATTGACCAGAGGCAAATGGTGCAAAACCTGTGCTAAGTGTGGGGAGGGAACATGTTGTGACATAGGATTGATCACAGCACAAATCAGCATACAGAGGAGGCGTATACAAGAGGAGATGTGGAATGGGTGTAATTCTGTTTATGCTGGTTGAAAGTATATAAATGTGGTGAAGACCCGTGCCACCAATGTGCTCCTAGTATTTCTTGATCCTCCTAACCCTACCGCTGATGTGGTTTAAATATGGTGCTCAGAGCGAGGTCCCACTGAGGGACACAGCGGGGCTGGTGAATCACAGCCCACCTGCCCACTGGCGATATGACACGTTTCCTGCTGATGTATAGTTAATGGGGTGAGATGTGGACTATCGGTTTTGAAAACCTGCCATTGGGGCCAGCAGGGAGAATGCGTTTTTCCCGTTCACCCACTGCACTTAGTCTGTGGAGGGGAAAATTCCACCCAATATAAAATAAAAGGGACAAAACTAAAGTGGCTTCAGGAGCAGAGGAACTGGGGAAATGTGGACAAATCATTGAAGGTGGCAGTGCAGCTTGAGAAATTGGTTAATAAAGCACATAGAATCCTGGGTGTACACATAACAGCTTAGAGTACAAACACAAGGGAGTTATTTTAAACTTGCTTAAAACATTGGGTCAGCTTCAACTGGAGTATTGTGTCCAGTTGTGGGTGTGACACTTTAGGGAGGATGTGAAGGCATTGGTGAGGGCAAAGGAAAGACTGAGAGGAAAGGTTCTAGGGGTGATGAGCCTCAGTTATGTAGACAGATTGGAGAAACTGGGGCTGTTCTACTAGGGAAGGGAAAATTAAGAGGAGATCTGATAGAGATGTTCAAAATCATGAAAGGACTGGAAAGAGTAGACAGGGAGAAAATATTTCTTTCTTTCACACATACATTAATCCTTTGTTTTTTCCTTCCCCCAGTGTCTGTGATTTCTGTTACTGAACCTCACTATCACGCCTCCCAAACTGGCTTCTCATCGAAACCCAATGAAAGATGTGAGCTGCTGGAAAAGGAAATATGCAGTGCAGGGTAGGTTAGAATTGTTCAATTACACTTTGCTTGGAGTTCCAATATGATTTTATTATTAAATGCGGATTTATTTTCTCAAATACAAATTAAAAATATGAAAAATTTTGGAATTAAAAAGGAAATGAAGAGTTCAGAGTGAAACTTCCCACCATCTTCTCACATCTTCCTGTTGCTATTTTTCTTGTTGTTATGATTCCAGTCGCTATGGAGACAAGCTGTGGTGTGGGTAGGGTTGCTGGTGATGCTACCCCCATGTTCTCTCCCTCTGTTCCAATGGCATGGATGCAGTGGACACGGCTATCGAATGTCAGAACATATCCCCTGTCCATTGTGTCATCGTCATAGGTATAGGCCCCACCTCCAATGGGGAACAGGTTTTGTTCCCACTCCCCCATCACCATGGTGACCAAACCCTACTCCCACCCCTCAGTAGCCATGCAGACAGAAACAGCCCCCACCCCCGCAGCACCCAAAACTGCAACCCCCACTACCCCCCCCTGCCAACCACCACCCTTGGATATGTGAAATAAAATGAGAACATGCTGGAAACTCTTGTGGTTCAGTTTTTCTAATCATTGAATGAGTTGAAAATTGAAGTAAAGGGATATTTCAGCACATTCTTCAACTGCTCTCTGAACATGCTCTGGATTACAGCGTAAATGCAAGTGTTGGTGCAGCAACTCAGGAGCTCCAGCATGAAGCCCAATTCCTGTATATAAGCATTTAGAAATGCAGACCAATACCCCAATAACCATAACCGCCTACATAAAGAATATATCATTAACGTTGCCCATAACAGGATGAAATTCCCTGAGAGAACAAACAGTAAAATGATTGATTTCCTTCCGCTCTCCATCTCTGGGTCTCGGGGACTCTCTGACTGCCATGAACCTGGAGTCTCCTTCAGACTCTGCTGCTCACTAAAATGTGTCTGATGGTGGAAATGTTCAGCAGCAGAATCAGGACAAATGGGATCACTGGGGTTAGGATGTATTGAAGGAACTCAATTGTTACCCAGACCTGGGATTCCATAACTTCAATTGTTATCCAACAAAACCAGGGGGCGTTATTCAGCCAATACCGATTTGTTTACATAAAATACCAGAAAATGTTCTTTAACCAACTCAGCACAGTCACTGTTCCCAGAACCACACCCACCATTTTCTCAGTGCAATATTTACTTTTTAGTTTCTGGCAACAAATGGCCACAAATCAAAGGTGAAAGTGACAATGAGCCAGACAGAACAGTCAGTGGCTGCATAAAGCAGGCTGGCATGGATATTACACACATGAATGGACAGCAGGAAAAGGAATTGTTCATTATAAACAATTGGAATGTGTCTCAATATCAGGTCAAAGATAGTGACCAGTAGATCTGCCACGGCCATGGCTATCAGGTAGTGGGTGACACATTTGGAGAGACCGTACTTTCTCTGAGACAGGGTCACAATTTTCACAAAGTTAACTGTGAGGAAGAGAAATAAGCAGAAAAATTATACATCAGGTTACAAGCAAAACTGCAAGCTTGAGGACTTATTGAGATTTTCAAACGTATTATTGTATCCAGTGATGTATTGAAATGATTGCACCTGAAAGAACAAGCGGGAAAGTCTGAGAAATGGTGGAGAGATTAAGGATCAAAAGGATTATGATAAAAATGTTAAAGTTATTGTCGATAATAATCCTTCACTCACTCCTTTCCCTGACATCTCTCCATCTCTAAATACACCCAGTGCTGATGCAGTATCAATGGCCTAAATCCTTGGTACAGAGATGTTCACCCATACCATGTAGGAAAAAGTACAAGCCTACATTTTTCATTGGCTGCAGCCGGAGTTTGCTCTTCCAGCTGCATTCTCAGTCTGAATATAAATTGACGAGCAAAGCTGGGCAGAGTTTTACATTCAGGGGTCAGGCGCACACTCGACCCAACCGAATGTAAACTCTCATCCAATGAGGTGGGAAGTGCTTCCCTATGTTATCGCGCACACGCTCAATTTCACAGTCGATGGATACTTGCACGAATCGGATCTGTGCCCACCGGTATTTAAAGGGTCAATTAAGGCCATTAATAAGCCAATAGACAGCAATTTTACGTTGCCGGTACAATTTCTAGCTCGCTGCATGGGCAAAACAGGAGGGTGGAAATTATGTTTTAATTATTTCCTCATCCACAGGAGCAGCAGCACTTTCTCTGTCATTGTCAGTTCTTTGCTGTGAGTACAGAGTTTTCCCCAGAGTTTCTTTGTATCTCGTGTGATTGTCAAGTCTGCCTTTCAGCATCTCAGCTCCTCACCTTCCCTGGGTGGTTCCCCTGAGTATTACAGCTCAGAGCTCCTCCATTTTCAAGGCCCTGCTTCTCTGCATCCCATCTAATGGGGATAGTGAATTCTGCTGGTGGAACCTCCTCTGAAGAGGAAGAGAGGGGCAGGAGGGAGAGAAGAGCAGGTGAGCACAGGCAGCGGTCCAGGGACAGGCCATTAAGAGGGGACGCATGGGCTCAGTTGGTGCAGGGTCACAGGGAGGCCAAGACGCGAGGGCACATTGAAGATGCCACTACCCAGCTGCTTGCGTGTTCAGGCAGCGCTCCAACTACCTCCAGATGTCTGAGGTTCAATGCTGCAGGAGGCTCCACCTCTCCAGGGACACAGTGACAGCAACATGTCACATGATAGTCCGGAAATGGCCTCCAACTGCATGGGTGGACACTCCATGCCGGTGACTTTGAAGGTCACAGTGACTCCCAACATCCACATCTCTGGTTCTTTTCAAGGCTCAGTGGGGGACCCGTGCAGCATTTCTCAATCAGCTGCACACAGATGTGTCAAGCTTCTGACTGATGCTATCTTTAGACACGTCCGCAATTTCATCCACTTCCAGTCAGACGAGGTGAGCCAGGCGGAAAGAACACAAGGCTTCACTGTGATGGCTGGGTTCCTCCACATCCATGGTGTAATAGATTGCACTCAAGGCCATCAAGGCGCCAGCAGGTGAGTCAGGAGATTTTGTAAACAGAAAGGGGTTCCACTCAATGAATGTTCAGGTCTTCTGTCACCGCGATACACAGATTCTCCAAGTCTGTGCCCATTACCCTTGGAGCTCACATGATCACAGAATCACAGTGCAGAAGAGGCCCTTTGGCCCATCGAGTCTGCACCGACACATGAGAAACACCTGACCTACCTACCTAATCCCATTTACCAGCACTTGGACCATAGCCTTGAATGTTATGACGAGCCAAGTGCTCATCCAGGTACTTTTAAAAGTATGTGAGGCAACCTCCACCACCCTCCCAGGCAGCACATTCCAGACCATCACCACCCTCTGGGTATAAATGTTTTTCCTCACATCCCCTCTAAACCTCCTGCCCCTCACCTTGAACTTATGTCCCCTCGTCACTGACCCTTCAACCAAGAGGAACATCTGCTCCCTATCCCCCCTGTCCATGCCCCTCATAATCTTGTAAACCTCAATCAGGTCGCCTCTCAGTCTTCTCTGTTCCAACGAAAACAACCCAAGTCTATCCAACCTGTCTTCATAACGTAAATGTTTCATCCCAGGTAACATCCTGGTGAATCTCCTCTGTACCCCCTCCAGTGCAATCACATCCTTCCTATAATGTGGTGACCAGAACTGCACACAGTACTCCAGCTCTGGCCTCACTAAGGTTCTATACAACTCCAACATGACCTCCCTACTTTTGTAATCTATGCCTCGATTGATAAAGGCAAGTGTCCCATATGCCTTTTTTACCACCCCACTAACATGCCCCTCCGCCTTCAGAGATCTATGGACACACACGTCAAGGTCCCTTTGTTCCTCAGAACTTCCTAGTGTCATGCCGTTCATTGAATACTTCTTTGTCAAATTACTCCTTCCAAAGTATATCACCTCACACTTTTCATGGTTAAATTCCATCTGCCGCTTATCTGCCCATTTGACCATCCCGTCTATATCTTCCTGTAGCCCAAGTCACTCAACCTCACTGTTAACCACCCAGCCAATCTTTGTGTCATCCACAAACTCACTAATCCTACCCCCCACATAGTCATCTATGTCATTTATATAAATGACGAATAATAGGGGACCCAGCACAGATCCCTGTGGTACGCCACTGGACACTGGCTTCCAGTCACTAAAGCATCCTTCTGTCATCAGCCTCTGACAAGGTCCCACATGGGAGACTTATAAAGAAGGCAAATGCACATGGGAGACAGGGAAGTTTGATCAGGTGGATTCAAAATTGGCTTAGTTGGAGGAGACAAAGGCTTTGATGAAATCCATATAAACTACATCAACTACACTACCCTCATCTACACACCTGGTCAACTCCTCAAAAAATTCAATCAAATTTGTTAGGCATGAACTCCCTCTGACAAAAGCATGCTGACTATCCCTGATCAAACCTTGCATCTCCAAATGGAGATAGATACTCTCCTTCAGAAATGTCTCCAATAGTTTCCCTACCACTGACGTGAGACTCACTGGCCTGTTGTTCCCTGGCTTCTCTCTACAACCCTTCTTAAATAGCGGAACCACATTAGCCGTTTTCCAGTCCTCTGGCACCTCCCCCGTGGGCAGAGAGGAATTAAAAATTTGGGTCAGAGCCCCTGCAATCTCCTCCTTTGCCTCCCTCAGCAGTCTGGGACACAAATCATCCGGGACGAGAGATTTGTCCATTTTTAAGCCTGCCAACACCTCTAATATCTTATCACTATCAATATCAATTTGCTCAAGAACCTCGCAATCTCTCTCCCCGAGTTCGATACCTTCATCCTCATTTACTTGGGTGAAGACGGATGTGAAGTATTCGTTCAACACTCTACCCATGTCCTCTGGCTCCACCCATAGATTGTCCCCTTGGTCCCTAATGGGCCCTACTCTTTCCCTGGTTATCCTCTTCCCATTGATATACTTATAGAATATCTTGGGATTTTCCCTACTTTTACCAGCCAGAGCTTTTTCATATCCCCTCTTTTCTCTCCTAATTGCTTTCCTAAGCTCCACCCTGCACTTTCTGTACTCCACTAATGCCTCTGCTGATCTGCTTCCCTTGTACCTGCTATAAGCCTCTCTTTTCCTTCTCATCGTAACCTGAATATCTCTGGTCATCCATGGTTCTCTGGGCTTGTTACTCCTTCCTATCACCCTAGGGGGAACATGTTGAACCTGTACCCTCCCCATTTCCTTTTTAAACGCCTCCCACTGCTCCTCTGTAGATTTCCCCACAAGTAGCTGTTCCCAGTCTACCTTGGCCAGATCCTGCCTTATTTTACTGAAATCCACTCTCCCTCAGTCCAAAACATTTTTTTGCAACTTGTCTATTTCTTTGTCCATAACAAGCTTAAACTGTACCATGTTGTGGTCGCTATCACTAAAATGCTCCCCCACCACCACCTCAGCCACCTGTCCGGCTTCATTCCCCAGAATTAGGTCCAGCACTGCATCGTCCCTTGTTGGACCCTATACATATTGACCTAAAAAGTTCTCCTGTACACATTTCAAGAAATACACTCCATCCAATCCCTTAACACTATGTCTATCCCAATTAATGTTGGGAAAGTTGAAATCACCTAATATAATTACCCCATTGTTATTGTTTTTACACACCTCCGCAAATTTTGCACATATTTGCTCCTCAATTTCCCACAGACTATCTGGGGGTCTATAATAAACACCTAACAATGTGGCTGTCCCATTTTATTCCTAAGCTCTACTCACAAAGCTTCATTTGATGTCCCCTCCAAGATATCATCTCTCCTTACTGCAGTAACCAACTCCTTAGCTAATAATGCAATGCCTCCTCCTCTTTTACCCCCTTCCCTGTCTCGCCTGAATATTCTATATCCCGGAATGTTGAACTGCCAATCCTGCCCCTCCTTCAACCACGCCTCAGTGATGGCTACTATATCACAATTCCACGTGTCAATCCTTACCCTTAACTCATGATGCTTACATCTTGCAGCACTGACAGGTACCAAGGTGGCTCCTGTGTGGGTAGGTAGATTGCTCCTGTGTGACAGGGGCTATCCCTTGAAGAGGTGGCTGATGACCCCACTCCGAAACCCAAGAACTGAGGCCGAGAAGAGTTACAACAGGAGTCATACCTCCACAAGGGCAGTGGTGGAGAGGACCATCGGGCTGCTGAAGTTGTGCTTCAGATGCCTGGACTGATCAGGGGGAGTATTGCAGTATCCTCCAGAACGTGTCTCCCTCATAGTCGTTGCCTGCTGCGCCCTGTACAACCAGGCTCTGGCAAGGAAGGGGCCCACTGGAGGCTGAGGAAAGAGAGGCAACTCCTCAGGCCATGGAGGATGACTCAAGTGATGGTTCAGAGGAAGAGCCTGGGGATGGGCAGGGTGAGGACCTCGAGGCAGAGGACAGGAGGCAGGGACACCAGGGATGCTTTAATACAGTGAACTTTCTGCTGGGCATCCAAGGCATCGATGCCTCATGAAGCCAATGGCACCGTCTCCTTTGTGAACAATCAGTAAATGAGAACCCAGCCCAGTACGCCAGCACCACACAACGCCATAGCTTTACAAGCCTGTGCTGTATCTGGTACCTATTCAAACCATCCGGCCAACTCAGCCCATTTAAGTCAAATAAAAGTTCATGTTACTTCACATGAACAAACAAAGTGTCCATCCCTAACATAAATGTCAGAATAATTCATGCAAATAATATCAACCGTGACATGCCCCTGTTGTGCTCAAGGTGCCTCCAAGTTACATCTGCAGGTGCTGCGTCTTGATAGACGGAGTGATGCTGGTGCGGGTGGGATGTCTTCCTCGGAGCTCAATGGGGGGGTCCTCAGGGTCACCAGCAGTTCCTGCGGATGGTGCATCTGCGGGAGGAAGGCAAAAGATCAGTACATTCAATCCCCATAGTCGCTGTGCATGCTCGGCTGGCTGAGGAGACAGTGGAGACCTGCTGCATGGTGCCATCTGCATTGGAGATTCAATGGGCTCTCCGGCTGCGACAGTTCAGTTTCTGATGAGAGGAGCCGGTTATGTTTCCAATACCCACCACACACGCATCTGTCACCTGCACTCTTACCCTCACCCGAGACCCCTGCCTCACCGCGCCCGGAGGTGTGAGCTGGCCAGTGGCGTTCCAGCTCCAGTGCATCACTCTGGTGCTCCGTGAGGATGCAGAGATTTGGCTCCTCCACCCGCTCTGTGGCGCTCGGCAGCGTTATGGCTGCTTGTCTTCTGAGGGGGAAAAATAGAAATCCTCATTATTGCTACACCTTCCTGAAGGTTCTTTCCTGGTTTCCCACCCGCCCTCCCACCCGGGTATTAGGCGGGTCCTGTCACTGTGGCACATCTCACCCTGCAATGCACTGAGGTCAGTCGTGCTGACATCCCAGCCTTGGCAGGGCAGGGCTTCAGTGCCAGTTGGCATCACACTCTTAGATTACTGGGAGATGTTAGTCAGATGACCACTGGACTGGTATTGATGAAGGATTGGAAATGGGGAGGGTATCCAGAATAGCATTGGAATCATTCAGTCTGGGTTTAACTAAGACACAGACGATGGTTTTTTGCAGCAGACGGGCTGAGGCAGAGGTGGAGACGGGTGATATTATGGAGGTGGCAGTAGCAGAATTGACGATGGAGAGATTATGGGGTCAGAAATCAGCTCATTATCAGTCGGATTATGGAGGCTGGGAACAGTTTTGTTCAGCTTCAGGTACTGGGTCGAATGCTGAGTGGAGTCAGTGGATAAAGGACAGAGTTTGTGTCTGGTACTGTGAATGGCATTAATTACAGTCACTGAACAAACAGGTTTAGTTAACCCCTTTCAAACCAACACTTTTTGTATCACAATAAAGTAGAACATTTACTGGGTCTGGGTGGGATGTATGAGGGTAGCTGAGGGGAAAGAACAGAGGAAATGAACAAATGAAAAGTGATCCATGTGGTTCAAGAAATAATATCGTCTAAAATAAAGGATAGAGGAACAAAATGCGTCAAGGCCTGGAATTAACAGGAAGCATTTGATTTCTGTTTTAATATTTTTGATGATGTTGTACTGGACTTTGATGCTTCTCCAGGATTCTTGAATGAGATAGAATGGTCATTAATGGGGTGAGTAAGATTGAGAGAAACTGTTGGAAATGGAAATGTGAAAATCACACCATCGACGAGGACTTAGTAAAATCACCTGGGTCCAGTTCAATGAAAATTCCCCCAGTAAACCACAGGAATCAAGTGGTGGTTTGTGATGATGTGAAGGTGGATGTGTTCACAACCCCAGCACAAGGAATCAGACAGCAGAATAGATATGGTTAGTCTATGGTATATGTGTTTCATTTACCAAAGAAATTAAACCAAATTAGTGATAGTTTCAACTTGGATGTAATTGCATCATGATATGCATCACAAGGTGGTGAGTGAAATGATTCTGCCAAAGATGATGGGAGGATAATATGGAGCATCATCAGGATATTTTTGTTCTTTTCCTGAAAGTTTCCCTTGGTGAAGTTTGAGTCTTCGCCGATGAACCTTTTAAGGAAAAAGCGTTTGATAGACCGGCCACTACCCAGAGCGGAGATTTAAAAAGAGCGGGAGCTGAGAGTCAGAGCGGAGATTTAAAAAGAGCGGGAGCTGAGAGTCAGAGCGGAGATTTAAAAAGAGCGGGAGCTGAGAGTCAGAGCGGAGATTTAAAAAGAGCGGGAGCTGGACTTGGGGCTGAAAGCGGCGCTTGGACAAAGTCAGAGTTCCGGGGAGACTTCGGGCGGAAAACGGCGCGAGGAGGTCACGATTCAAAGTGACGATGCAGGGGAGGCATCTGATTGGTCAGTAGGGTCAGGTCACCAATCCAACAGGGGAGGCAGTGGGTGTTGGAAGCCCTCAGCAGAGTGGCTCACGTGTCAGAGGAGTGTGTCCGTCTGCTCTCTGATGAAGTGGTGCCCACATGTGGGCGTATGGAGGTCTCCATGGGGAGGATGGCAGATGGCATGGTCCAGCAGAACCTGGAGATGTGCACAGACCTGCACTCCATCGTGGTAACCATGGATGAGTTCATGCAGTGGCAACGTGAGGGGGAAACTGGGCACCTCAATGTCCCTCCAGGTGTTATTTCCCCTCAAGGAGTCAGGCGGGGCCCTCGGACACCCGAAGGGAGGAGGAGCAGCAGCTGGACACCCCTGAGTCATCCACTCAGCAATGTCAGAGGCTGTCCACTCCCTCCGAGTCCCCTTTGCCTGTAACCCCCCTCAACCTCATCCTCTGTCACCGCAAAGGGAGCAACTGGACCACAAGAGGACAGCCAAAGCAAGCCGGGGCCCCCAAGGCACCAAAGTCATCAGAGGCAACAGGGCCAACCATTGCACAGGCTGTCTCCACCCCTGCTGAGGATGTCAGGGCAGCACCTAGAAGTGACAGGCCCAAAAAAGTGAAGGAATTCTGATCACAGTTGGTTGCTCAGGTGAACATATTTTGTCACTTTATAATATGAAAACATATTCACCTTCACTGAATAATGTGTAACGGTGTCTTTCAGATTCATTCACAGGCTTCATGCGTCGCTCTATCTGCATCCTCCCCACCTCCCCCACCGCCCCCACCTCCCCCATCTCCCCATTAGCAGTTCAGCTGCAAGCAGCCGGCCCACGAGTGATTCCGGACGGTGAAGTGTGTGTGTGACGGGGCCTTTCGGAGCCTCGTGCAAGCCTCTCCCACGCACACGGAGCCTTCATCCATCACACTCATCTCACTGTCTGGGGCATTTTCAATGCTGCCCTCTGGGGTCTCTTTCAGTTGTCTATCTGAGCCGACCTGTGTCTCCGCCCACCCACTGACCACACTCCCAGCAGCACCTGATCTCATCAACCACAAATCTCCGCTCACTTTTGCATTTACAGGCCTGGTGCATTTAACATTCTTCTTCAGATCCCCATCCTTTCCCCTCCCCCAGTCACCCATGTCCTTTCCCCCAACACTGTCGACTCCCCTGGCATCACCTACCAGCCACAACACTTTTCCTTCGGGGATGACCAGGTGAACGTGCACATTCCCTACCGTCCCAAAAATCCCACCCCCATCCACACTAACCTCCCCAACCTCCCCCCTTCCCACCCCCAGGGTCTGTATCTGCCTCCGAGTCCCCACCAACCACCCTCCCTGTCCCTTCTACCGATACCGTCACACACCCACCCTCCGGTTCACTCTGCCCTCTCTCCGTTCTCACCATTCCCTCCTACCACGCCCACCCTAATGTTGCTCCCAAACTCCACAGAACCCCCCCCCACCTTGTATGTTCACCTAGACATCTACCTCATTACTCCTTCCCCTACACCTTCCTCCCCCTTACACCTACCTCCCCAGTTACCATATTCT